>NW_004798606.1:45118-58892 GCF_000002075.1 Aplysia californica | reverse complement strand
TCTCTCTCTCTCTCTCTCTCTCTGTCTCTCTCTCTTTCTGTCTCATTCTTTCTGTGTCTTTGGTATTCATGCCTCATTTCCCTCTCTTTATTCTCCTCACCGGACTTTTCTCCTTTTTTTATTTCTCCTTCATCCTTCCCCCAACCCTTTCCTTACTCTCTTTCACTTTATATCTCATGTTTATTTGAGTGACTCTAAATCTTTCCTTTGTTTTTTTTCATAACATAGTAACTGGGCTGGCCACGTCTCAAGTATCATAAATTAATTTGATTATTTTTGCCATTTGCTCATCTAAATAAAGACAGTAAAGACAGCGAAATACTGCTCGATGATGGTTGAGTTAACTCAGAAAAAAACAAAAAAACCATTTTAACTACCTAAGACTTTATTTGTGAGGCAGCGTGGTGGAATCAGGCTCTCGTCAAAATAATCAAAGTGAAGAAACTTGCATTTTTTCGCAGGTTTGTGAATTTTTGTCAAATTTCTGTTTTTTGCTCAACACCTTTCATGAAAATTAAAGGACTCATTTCTGTGTGGATTTTTCTGAAAAGCGATGATTAAAGGCACCAAAAAAGTAAATTTTCAGTTACCACGGACTCTTAAGCTAAGAAAATAACACTCTTTGGCGGCCATTCTCTCACTAATTTTACCTCTGAAAACAGGTGACCCCCACCTCCTTCTTTCGCAAATATCTCGACTTGTAACGATGATAAATGTATATTTTTTTCATCCAAATAAAGATGAGTGAATAAGCTTTAAGATGATACCAATAACTCTACATGTCCAAAAATTGACGAGAGCCTGATTCCGCCACGCTGCCTCACATTTTTCGCTCAGATCATCCTTTTCATAATAATGCCAATAGATTCCTGATTTACTATTAAAAGATAATACCTGAACTGATTTTATTAGTGAGATTGTAGTTAAAATGTTGAATGATTTATTTTGTGAGAAATACTTTCAGTCTTTCTAATTTATGTGTGCTAAATTGTAATATACAAGGATAATAGTAGGGTTCTTAAAAAAAATTTTGTGTGCAAAATGATTTTTTTTCCTCTCTAGTTTTCTAAATGTTTGTTCTATATTCAACTCTTCTTCCTTCATCTGTCTCTCAATGCCAGATTGTTTGTTAGTCTCTTTTCCTGTCTTTCTTTCTCTGAGGGTATATTTATCCTTTATTTATGTTTTCTTGGAATTAGCTTTTGCACGTAGGCCTTGATTGATGATCGGAGAACTGTAGTGATTTTATGTGTGAGCAAGTAGGCTATATGTCACGTTTTTAGAAGTATTTTGAACTTAAAATGTGTAAAAGACAAATGGATTTGACTTATTGGGGAAGGATGCTAACATAGTAGCCCACATATTTCTTGGATGGTTCTTAAAACTTTTTCTTGACGGTCTTGAGAAATCATGTTGTTGAAGGGCATTATTTTTAGGTCCAGTTTCTTGTCTGTCCCTCTCTCATTTCTGTCTGTCAGTCTTGCTTTGTATTTCCTAAATGACTCAGATTATGTTAAAGTGCTTCTCATTTCTCAAACTATGTCTGGAGAAAGGGCTGACAGATATCAAGAGAATTTTGAGTAAATTAGAGTGCCTGCAGTGAGCTTAGCAAAGTGAGAAACAGTTTGTGTGACTTTTTACTTTCTACGTTAGTAGTGCGGTCATCCTTACTTGCGACGTGTGTGCTCAATGTACTGCCACGAGTAGTTGTATTTGGGGAAGAAAGAAGCATGAAAATTGAATTTTGATTTGTTTAAAACAATATATTTTTGTCCATTTGTTGGGGAGTTGTTTTTTTTTCCACCTTCACATGCAAGTTTTTGCAGGAACTGTGGATAAATTTCATTGATCAAAAGTTTGTCCTAGAAAGGACAAATTATATCGTACTTTTTGTTCCCTTTAGCACATTGTTCCCCTTAGTACAAGTCACCTGTTCCCTGTGGTTTATTCCATTCTTTCCTCAGAGATGAATGAGTTTAAGGAGGAGACCTTGTCCTGTGCTTGTTGCGTTCTGTGCTGTCATGGACAGATTGCCTATCTCAAAGTTTGCCAAAGAAGCCAAAAATAGTTGTTATTTAGACCTGTTTAAAAATTCACATACTTGTTCATCACAAAGTAGTAATAGAATCTGTTGAGTTATGAAAAAGAATTGCCTAGTTTTTCTTCTTGTTAGTGTCTGAGGAAAGGGCAATCTGTTTAGGATTTGAAAACGAAATTAGTCTGTTTTCGTATCTTTTGCAAAATAAATGCCTGCAGAATAGGCAATCTGTTCTTGACAAGGAAAATTTATATAATTGATGCTGTTTGTTGTTGTCAAGAATTGTCATAACTGTAAACTGTGAGCTACAGCTGTACAAATTTTGGTGAAAGGTGAATGTTTCTTTCATTGAGAAATCTTGCCTGTATGTTTTAACAAGTCTCCCCCCATTTTTCAGCCGAGCGCAAGCAGAGGTCCCTGCCACACATCTTTGACAAGCATTCCAAGACGTTTCTGTATAAACGGCTGCTTAGTAAGAGAGTGGTGTTGAATGGTTGATGGGCCGGTCCTGGTGTTGCTGCACTCACACGTGTCTTCCCCCCCCCACCCCCCTCCCCCCTCCACCAGTGGCCTATAACAGCAAATGTCCTCCCCTCACTCGCTAATTCTCCACCTGAAGTAGCGCACCTTGTTCACACTTGTGGAAGGCAAAGAGCAATCCATGTGTACACTGTTATATATTTATATTTATTGTCTATATCTGCACTCATTGAGAAGAACATAAATATCTGCACTGTTAAAAAGAATATCTACACTCATTGAGAAGAACAAAGATATCTGCACTGTTAAAAAGAATATCTGCACTCATTGAGAAGAACAAAGATATCTGCACTGTTAAAAAGAATATCTGCACTCATTGAAAAGAACAAAGATATCTGCACTGTTAAAAAGAATATCTGCACTCATTGAAAAGAACAAAGATATCTGCACTGTTAAAAAGAATGTAAATGTCTACAGTGTTAGAAAAGAACATGAATGTCTGCACCTTTGGAAAAGAACATGATTATTTGCTTTCGTGGAAAAGAACATAATCACATGCACTTTTGGAAAAACAACAAAAACATTTGCACTGTTGGAAAAGAACACTACTATCTTCTCTTTTGGAGAAAACATAATGTGTGCACTCCTGGAGGAGAACTTCAATATTTGCACTGTTAAAAAAAAGAATGAAAATATCTGTACTTTCAGAAAAGAACACAAATATTTGTGCTCTTGGATAAAAAGTAAAATAATTGTCTGCGCTCGTGAGAAAAGAACATGAATTTTGTTCTCTTGGAAAAAAAATAAGTATTGGCTCTCTTGGAAAAAAGAGCCTGAATAATAGATACATGGGTTGTTATAAAGAACTTATGTTAGATGTAATATTTCACAACAGGTCTCCTTTACATATATACCTGTCATTGCACTACATTTATGGGGTGTGATTGCAATTAGAAGATGTATGAATGTTTCTCTGTCAATAGCTGTCTTCTGTCACGGTCAAGTCTGTCGCACATCCAATTATTGACACACAACCACTTGTTTAATTACTGTGCCTATTGCTTACAGTTACACACACAACCGATTGCTTACAGTTACACGCACAACCGATTGCTTACAGTTACACACACTACAGATTGCTTACAGTTACACACACAACCGATTGCTTACAGCTACATACACTACCAATTGCTTACACACAGCCTATTGCTTAGTTACGGCTGTTACTGCTCACACACTCACACACGCACACACACACACACACACACACACACACACACACACACACACACACACACACACACACGCACACACACAACTAGTTGCTTACTGTACTTAAAAACAGTACCAAATGCTTTCATACATGGCCCATTACTGACAGACACACACAGCCAATCATAATTGCTTACACACGCACAGCTAGTTCATTACACTCACTGCCAACTGCTTAACACACTGCAGATTTCTTAATTACAGCACAAATTACTTTTAAAAGCATACAGCAAGTTTTGCTCACATGTTTTGTTTCCAAAAAGATTTCCAAAAAGTAATGTTTCTCATAAAGAAGGATAGAGGTCATGATTTATTGGGCTATACTATTTTCTCCTTGCTTTCTAGTTTCTAACAGCTGACATTTTGATCAGTTTTCCTATATGTGTCTTTGGAGATTTTAAAATGCCATATTTAATAATATTCAAAGAAATAGTTATAAAAAAAACAAAAAACCCCAGATAAAGTGAATTCTTTTTATTCAGAATTCAGTGGTGATAAAATTTTGATCTCAGATTTTATTTTAGAAATACACTTCCCCTATTTGTTCTGTTTTTAGCAAGTCACATAGCAGGTGCCTTCTTATACACTTACTAACATATTTATATACTTGCACAGGATATATTTTGCTTCTCATATATGTATGTGTACCTAGATCAAAGTTCTAAAAGTAATAAATGAAAATTGATTAGGGAAAATTCACTTTGAGACTCAACTATTTCTGAAAAATAGTAATTTTCTCGAAGTAAGCAGACTTTTACTGTGGAATTCATTGTGATATAAGAAAAAAAATGTTTTCAGTATGGATGTCATGATTTAGAAGTAGGTTAATTGACCTTAAGCCAATTTCTAACATTTTATTTTCAACATAGAGTTGTTTTTGTCAGGTATTACTGATACTCAGCCTACACAAGGTTATTTGAATATGTAGTCCGATGTTGTTGCTGTTTCCAAGAGTAGGCCTACTGGTAGATCGTCCAGGCTAACAAGAGTTGTAGAATGATGGTTTTGGACATCTGTCTGATAACAAAAAGATGTTGTGCGAATTACGACTTGTGTAGATACTTTTATGTTGTGTGTAGATTGATGATGAGTTGAAGAGATTGTCCACTCAAGGCTGACCCCAGAACTTGGACCCCCTAGTTGGTGCGGTCTCTTTTCCCCTCTCTCTCCCTCATTTTCTCTCTGTCTTTGTCTCTTTCTCTTTCTCTTTCTTTGTCTCTTTCTCCCTCTCTCTCTCTCTCTCTCTCTCTCTCTCTCTCTTTTCCCCTCTCTCTCCCTCATTTTCTCTCTCTCTTTGTCTCTTTCTCTCTCTCCCTCTCCCTCTCCCTCCCCCTTCTTTCTCATTTCCTCTGAGCTTTAAACTGCTTCCCATATGGTACTCAAACTTACATCCTCTGCCCTTGATGCAGAGCACCTAACCACTACACCTTACTTGTCAGTCTGAAAAGTTACGAGTTATCAACACCAAAATATGGAATGACAACCATACCATCCGGGGTTTGGTTCTTTCTCATTACTCAAAGAATCTGAGTTTGATCTCTGTGTGGAGAAGTTATTTATAAATAAAGCCCCTCTGTCTATCTGCTGTTGGCATGTTGTATGCCTCTAAAATCGGGTTGGCCCTGGTAGGAAGGAAGGTCGAAGTAGCCCGCGTCCTAAATTATCTAAAGTGTGTTGATTGAAGTGTAAAATTTCTAGGCCTACAATTTTTTTTCTTATTTTTCTTTTTTTGGGGGGAGGGGGAGTGATGAGAGAGGAGGGAATATCATTCCCATATTATTAGTTGAGAAGACAGATCCACACAACACACTTGTGAACCACCATAACATTTCTCTAGATAGTTTGTGTTGAGGTCCTGCCCATGTGGTCATCTGTGTACCACCTGCTTACCATACCATCCACACATGAAGGAGCCAAGAATTCCTTGCTTATATCCCCATCTGACCCTCGCTGGCCGTACTGAACCCCTCTTCACCCATCCTTTCCCTTTCTCAATGAAGATTTACCCCCCTTTTTTTCAGAGTGTGACGTAGACTTGTAACATCTTGGACTGTGCAGCACACAATTTGAGAAAAAAGGAGAGGGGGGGGGGGGGGGTGTTTAAGGTTCTGCATGCTCTGGGCCCTAGCACTGCCGTAACCTGACAAAACGCCTTTTTTTAATTCACAGCAGTTGCGAGAAAAAGGTTTTTCGTCAGCGTAACTATTGAAAGATATAGTGCTTCCGAAATACACAAGTAGGGTTACTGATCAGGCTTTCCATTTAGCAAATAAAAATTTTTGGTGCCAAAATGAAAAGAGGCGTTTTATTATCAGCTTAAAACAGAGCACGACGTGTTTTGCCCTTCATTTGGGTGAATGGTGCGGCCTGTGGTGTACATGCTTCACAGCAAAATTTTCCTTGAGAGCAAAGAATGGCGGCCATGACAGTGTGCAGTCTAGGAGTACCAGTCTATGGAGTGTGATTTTTGAATTTTTCATTTTGTGACTTGGACAGAATAATTTTTTTCTTTTCTCTTCACTCAAGGTTTTGTTGTGATTTTGTTGACTAACATGCAGTTGCTGTTCTCACAAGTCTGGCTTGGCCTCACTTTCTTGTGCTCACTCCACCCCTCCCCCCCTCCTCACCTCGCCCCCTTTGGACACTTTTTTTTGTGTCTCGTCATCGATATGTCTGACCGTCATTTTATCTATATATAGATATGTCTGAATGGTCTGAGATTTACAAGAGTAATTACGTGTGGACAGTTTATGAGTGACGTTTCCAACCATGTCATGATGTTTGAAGTTTTACAATCTAGAATGTCTCAGTTTTGAATAGTTTTAATTAAGGCTTGGAATTAGAACCTAAGATTTCTTTAAATTTTCATGTTTTGCTTTGACATTCCTTTACATAATTTGCTGACTTTTTTCAGATTTCACCCTTGAATGAAAGGGTAATTGCAGTTCTTAGTTCTTGTTTACCAATACGTTTTATCAGCCAATCTTTATTGACGTAGCAGAAAAAGAATTCAAAAATTGATGTTACATTTTATTGGATCTCTTTACAGAAATTTAGTATACAATTGTGTACATGTACTTACGAACATAAGCGCATACGTACAATTTTTTATTCATGTTTGTTTGTAGGCAGTATCATAATACCAAATAGAAAATAAAAAGAAAGCCCTTGCTGGTCGCCAACATGCATCACTCTGTTTTGAGATACATTTATTATGTCACGCTAAAAGACATATATATATCCCAGTTACCACACGTATCTTAACACTATTTCACTAACTAACATGTCAATGGCTGTGTCAATATAGAACAAAACTTTCGGCAGATTTATTTGGCCGTGGACACTAGAAGGGTTGATCTGGTGAGAACTGATGAAAAATTTTCCAGAAACCAGTTACATATATTTAAAGTCAAAGCATACTCTGTTGATATTCTTGACTCTATTGTGACCCTGAACTCATCAGCCCATTCTGCCTCAAGAGTCGTGTCTCATGGGCTTGCTTTTCTTCTCTATCCTGAGTTAACCAGTGTCTGTGGTGTGCAGGGCCGTCAAGAGCCTGGTCGGGCCCTGGGGCAGCAATCACCTTCGGGCCCCTCCTCTGCCCCCCCTCGGCCCCACCCACCCTCACCTGCAATTTAATAACCCAACAAATACAATGTACATAGGCATATATAATCACTTTACTGTAGCATATCTATTACATACCAACATACGCTCTCTCTCTCTCTCTCTCTCTCTCTCTCTCTCTCTCTCTCTCTCTCTCTCTTTTTTTTTTCTCTCTCTTTTCCCCCTGCTTGCGGGCCTCCCAAACCCCCGGGCCCTGGGGCATTGGCCCCCCCTGCCCCCCCCTCTCGTCAGGCCTGGTGGTGTGATGGTTAGGTTCTTCACTGTAGAATGTAGAAGACGTGAGTTTGATTCTGCACGGAGAAATTATTTTATTTTTTGTATCCCCGTCTGTCTATTGGGATGTGTTGTATCTCTATCAGGTGGCATTGTCTGTGACAAGCAGGGTTTAAGCAGCCTGCCTCGTTCGTAAGTGACCTTAATTTTGTTGATGTGGGCATAAAACATTTACAGTCAGTCATGCTACGTGTTATCTTATCAGATTGAGCTTTTCGTGTCTAGTGGAGCATTGATCTGTTAGAAGAGTGTCATTGGGGGTGTGAAGCATTTGCACTTTGCCAGTATCTTGAATTGGAGGTAAAAAGATTTGTGTTTCTTTTCCTTGTGTTGTTTCCAGTGGAGAAGGAGAAGCCGTGTGTCCGGCAGTGGTCAGCCCCTCAGTTCAACCTCCCGCGACGCATGCCGTCCAAGCTGAATCTGGGCAGTTTTGGGGCGTCCATGTTCCCAGGTACTGACCCGCTTGACCGCTTCAGGAAATGTTTTTGAACCCATTCCATTCGCCACATGATTCAGAGTAGTCAGAATCAGTGACAAATGTATCAATGTATGTGATGTAATGATTAGGCTTTTCATTGTTGTATGGAAGAGAAAGAACTTGATTCCCAGGTAGGGAAGTTATTTTATTGAGTTTGTGCGTCTGTCTGCTGGGATGTTGGATCACACTCAGCTCAGGTTGGCTCTGTCAGCCTGGGTTGAGGCTGCTGGCTTTCTAAATATTTTGCTCTGTGTTGATGAGAGCGTTAAAGATTTACAATTTTTGAAAATATTTGGAATGATTTTTTTCAGAAGAGACAACTTCTTGTTGGCTGTAACTTTCTAAGTCAAAGCAGCCTGCCTCCTAAATGGCACAAATTGTGTCTTTGAGGGCTCACCAACAATTTACAATTACCAAGTCTTTTTTTTCCAGATGCAAATTTGACATGGGTTTTGAAAACCTTTTTTTGCTTGTGCTCGGTTATCTTGTCTTTATATTGTTTTTGCTGAGCTCTATTTTTCTGGAAGACATTTTTGCTTGTTACAATATAAGATAGATAAGATGTACTTTACTGATCCTCAAAGAGAAATGACAATGCGCTTTCACTTGCTGTGACATAAAATATGCATACATAGTTTACAGTGCGTTTTATGGTTATTTCACATTGCTTTCTTTCTTTCTTGCTTTCTTTCTTTCTTTCTTTCTCTTTCTCATTCTCTCTCTCTCACTCTCTCTCTCTCCCTCTCTCTATTTGTCTCCCTCCCTCTCTCTCTCTATCTCTGTCTTTCTCTCTCTCTCTCTTTTTTCCTCTCTCTTTCTCTCCCTCTCTCTTCCTCTCTCACTCATGCACTCTCTCCTAACCCTGTTAGTGATACATAACATTAAACGTAATGATATATAACCGTGTATATATGTATTAAGTGAAATGAAATATGGTTATGTGAATTCCTCTCCCCATTGTACCTTACAAAGGAGGTCAGCTGCGAGAGTTCACAGACGAGGAGAGTAACTTTGCTGCGTTGTTGCAGCGAGCGATGGAGGGCGTGGACAGAGACACGGTCTACCAGCTTGTCTCCCTTCTCATGACGGTGGGCACACACACACACACACACACACACACACACACACACACACACACACACACACACACACACACACACACACACACACACATGCACACACATGCACATGTACGCACACACATGCACATGTACACACACACACACACACACACACACACACCGGAGTGAAGAATATTCAAATAGCACTCCACTTTTAATTTATTCAATTCAAGGAAGGAAGGTCGGAGATGTTTGTTTCCTCTGGCATACACAAACTGATATGTAGAAACTGATCTACCTACACAAGGATCTATGTCTCACAGTACACATTATCACACCAATAAATACAATAAACACGACATTGCTGGTGTACACAGATAAAAAAGCAGGTAAAAATCTTTCAACCCAATTTGTGAGTGTTGAGTTTGCAATGGCGTGCATATTTAAATTCCTTCCTGACAAAATTATTTACCAGTGTGTACATAATACACAATATTACTTCAATAAAAACAATCCACACACCATTGCTGGTGCTCATGAAAAAGAAATAGGTTTAGTTTAGTAAGAGTTTTACGGCGCTCACAACTGCATAAGGTCATTTGAGTGCGCAAAACACAAGTTGGTTGCATTCACAACAGTTCACAACATGGATTGGTTTAGGTCGATATTTCGATTAAAATGATTAAAATTTGTAGTAAAATTTCAGTTTTAAAATAACATTTTAAATAATATTCAAATAACGCTATCTACAATTTATTGTAAAAGCCTTTAAAAATCGAGAATTCTGTTTGGGATCAACGATGGAGAACAGATCTTGCTATTTAAAACAACAGATTTAATAATAATCTATTTTTACTGCTTTCTGTGGGAAAGTTGACTATACAATGTCACACCTACATTGGTCGAAACGTTCATACATATTGTTGGTGTACAACTCCAACTGTGTATCTGCCAAAATAGGTCAAACACTTTTTATAGATGCTCCAGAATTGCTCAAAATTTCGTGAAGTTTTCTTTCTACTCTCTTATAATATTACCAATTGTAATTGCGTTTTTGAATGATGTGAATTTCAGATAAAAGAAGTGTCAAACTTAAATTTTTGGGGATATTTATTTGGGGGGGGGGGGTATACTGCAGAGTCGTGGAGTCGGACTCTGATAATACGTGGAATAATTAAATAGTGTTGTGTAATGCACCACATCGCATTGATGAGAATTATGAATCTGCCATTGCTACAGTATTCCTTATCAAGAAGCAGCATTTCTAGTCCAGGGTCCTGGTTCTGAATGACTTGATTGTTCCCTACCAGCCAATCTGCCTGTTCATGATCTGATCTTACACTGATTTTTTTTGTTTTTCGCTCAAAGGATGAATTAGATCTGCAATTCTTTTTTTAATCACACTGTACAAATACAGTATAACACAGATAGCTTGAATTGGTCGGGACCAGCCGTGATAGTTCGAGGGATCTGTAATTGAGGGATATCTTACAAAGATAAAGAAGACGAAAAAACGCGACCGCAGGCATAGTTCGACGAATGCATGATTTCGAGTCTTCTATGAACGACCTATCCGTGTTATACTGTACTGTATTTTGTTCTCATTGTGGAAGAATAGTTTTGTAATGTTTCCTTCTATTTATAGACATGCAGTAGGTGTAAAACTATTGCTAGATATATCTTCTTCTTTTTATATATATATATATTTTTAAATAGTAGAGGCTTTTACGGCGCTCGCAACTGCATAAGGTCATATGAGGGCCAGATATATCTTCAGTTGTGTGTGTTTTTATATGTGGTTGAAGGGCGCCACTTGTAGTTCTATTTCTTTTCTGTCCATCTGTTTTTTCTATACATATATATATCTGTCCGTTCTTGTTTTTTTCCCTGCACTAAATGACCATTACTTTGTTGGTGCGCGTCTCTTTACTGAAATGTTGAAATGTTGTCCGTTCTTCCCCTCAGTTCATGGTGCAGTGCAACGACCACGACGATGCTGAGGAGAGGACAGATACCAAAGCTCAGGTGATTATTCCGGCATGTGGAGCTATTGAGTCATAGATGTCACACCGAACTGTTCATTGAAACTGCGGGCTCCAGTTCCTGATAAGCACCACAGGACGCAGTATTTGAAGTGTTTTAGAAAATTGTAGAAAAACCATATAAGGATAAGAGCAATCGATCGAGTTTCCAGTTATACTAAAAATAACATGACCTGATATACTAGCACTTGAAGACACAAATTACAGTTTCTTGGTAGGATATTGCACGAACTTGCTCAGCCCTGAGCCCGAGATAGTCGGGTTGTGCACGTCTGCGGTGGGCCCTGAACCCGACAAGGGCCCTGAACCTGGAAATATCGGGATGGAAATTTCTACTGCTTAATAATGTAAACACACAGCAAATAAGAACAGACTATACTTTATAAGAGAACCTTGGCCATTTCTTTATAAGAAACAGACTATTACAGAGGCAAAGGTTGCTTTCTTGACCTACAATTGAAAATAACTTAGCGCATTGTAACGAAGGGGGAAATGAGAACAAGTCTTGGTCTTTCATCTGAGCCACTTTTTAGTGCGTGTTGCTGACCTTTTTCAAATGACAATATCTCCCAGACTTTCAAATATTTTCAAATTCTTTAAATGATGATAGTCTATGTGATGACTAAACAAATTGTGTGGGAAATATTGGGGCGATTAAAGTTGATTTAGCTTTTTTTTGTTTTACAAAAACCTCTTAAACCACTAGGCACAGCCAATAGACTGGGTCCTTGGCCCCCTGGGCTGAGCGAGTTAATGGCATCATAGAATATTGTTCCATGGTACAAGCAGTGTGAATGTGTTGGAGAGTCCTGCTCAATGTGTTGGAGAGTCCTGCTCAATGTGTCGAGTTTTTGATGTCCTCAGAACATTGTCCTACGTCACCTCAACGTCCTCCTGGGCTACAACCAGACGGAGAAGTCATTCAGCGTTCCTCCATTCAAGCTCAGGTTTCTCTGCTCGTTCCTTCACCACTACCCAACATTTCCTCATTTTTCTATGAAATGAACCTCATTTTCGGATTATTCTACAGTTGATTTGCCTTTTATATTCTATTTCACTTTTTTGTGATTTAGACAAAAACAGAGTGTGCGAATCTAGGTTGAACCAATTTTTTAAGATTCTACTTTCATGAAAATTCCCATATCTTAATATTAATATCTCTGTAAAATAGATTTACCATGAAGATAATAAGATTTACTGATACTATTTCGTATGTTTGTAGGATCTTATAGAAGTAATAGAAGGGATTGTGTCAGCGTCATTCCACACTCGCCAAACTCAATTTCTAGAGGTTTCCAGATAAAACCGTTATTCAAATGAAAATATAAAGGAAAACCTTACAATGTAGTTTCATTTTGTTTTGCTGTTTCCTTCCTACTTTTTATTTGAAAAATGTGAGGTGTGCTGGCAACATGGGTTACTTCTCGGATTGTAGGCGTAACCTTATGGAAATCGATACATCAACTTTATAGGTGGAGTTTGTACAGTTTGTAAGTGTAGAATAATAAAAGACATGGTAGACTTGAAGAACATGGCATCAATTGAAAATTTATCAATCTGACATTAGTGTCAATTTTCAGCTGGTATCTCCAGTCTTGAATTGCGAGAAGAAACTCATTTTGTCAGCACGCCTCTCAATAACAAATGCTCAAATCATTTTTCTAATTTGGACAAACTTTTTTCTTTAATTTTCTCAAAACTTTAAGAAATGACTGAGGCTCTTGTGAAATGATGCTGACAATGTTTTGTTCACTTCTCAGGTCTTCTGCGGTTTTCAATGCGTTCCTGAGCGGCGTCATGTATGTAAGTATACAGCAGTCGGGTGAATTCTTTTTCTAAATAAGCTTTTTTAACTGGGGGGCTTCCGTGAGAGAACTTACGTCTGTGGTAATGCTATCGGGTGCTTTACTGTTGCAAGCAGAAGATATGAGTTTGATTCCTGTGTTTGGAGATTTCAATTAAGTATCTCTGTCTGCTAGAAAGTTATGTCTCAGCTCAGGTTGGCCCTGCCAGTCCATGTCGAAGCAGCTTGCCACTTAAATGTTTTAAATTGCGTTGATGGAGATGTACAAATCTACAACTACTACTGTTTTTGAGAAAATATACCATAACCTTGTAAGCCAAAGGTAACTATAATTTGTTTTTATAAGAATCTATAGGGACAAGTATGAAGATTTACCATCAGTAAATCAAATGTTTGATCAATGGTAAATAAAGCTCCTCCTCTCTCAGTTGTCATGTCTTGTTTCTTCTGGCCTGTTTATTTTTGTCTCTTTTTCTTTTTCTTTTTCTTCTCTCTCTCTCTCTCCCCTCTTTCTTTTTCTCTCTCTCTACCTCTCTCTTTGTCTATCATCTCTCTCCTTCTCTTCGCTTTCCCTTTCTTCCATCTCTTTTATTATTTCCCCCTCCCCCTCCTCTCTCTCTCTCGCTCTACCTCCCTCTCTCTCTCTCTTTTTCTCTTTCTCTCTCTCTATTCCCCCCCCTCTCTCTCTCTCTCTCTCTC
>NW_004798606.1:42892-45003 GCF_000002075.1 Aplysia californica | reverse complement strand
CACCAACATTTCACTACAAACCACCCATGACCCTCTCTGTTATTCCCCACGTGGAAGGTTCTGGATCGAAACTTCAAGCTGGGCTATGTGATCCTGTCCATCACGCTGTTGGTGCTGCAGTACTGCCCCTCCCCGCAGCGTTACGCCTCTGACAACCAGCCGGCCACCTACACGCTGTGGTACCTCGAGCCCCACACCCGCGTCTCCTGGCTCAAGTCCCTGCTGGTTATTCTGTATAAGGTACACCTAGAACATTGCTGAGACGTGCCGTGCTGACATAATGGGTTACTTCTTAATTTTTTTAGCAGCACAGACATGGGTATGTCAAATTTATATGTCAAATTGGTATAATTTACTAGTATGAAATGATAAAAGGCATGTTAAACCTGAAGAAAATGAAACGATATAATTTGAAAATGTACAAATATTGATATCTCCTTTCGGGGATTGTGAGAATTAACTCATTTTGTTAGCACACCTTACATTTAGCAGTGGTAGTAGTTGTTGTGTAGGTTCCACGCCCCTTTCAATGTTGTTAGGTTATTCAAGAGGCCGGATCTCTGAGTTAAACATGCATCTCTGATATAACCAAGTGGATAGAGTCTAGAAAACTTTGAAAACGCCTGCAAACAATCCAAGCTTAAGATCACCCCAATAGGGATTTGAACCAGAGCCACCCACACAACAGTCCAGTATTAAATCAGCTGAGCTAAATGCATGTTTAGTTTGGACATTTTATACTATGCACAGCTCTGCCATCCAAAGGTGGAACAATGTATCTGCATGTTTCCTGATTTTGAGAAAAAAATATAAAACATTTTTTACGCTTAGCCTGTCTAAAATTATGAATGCTTCTAAACAAGGTTGTGAGCAAATGTAGGTGCGTCACATCACTTTGAAAACAACTGTAGGGGCTGCAAATACTTCAGGCTGCCTCTCACACAACAAGGATATGGGCAAGACAAGTGTAATAAACAAGTAGAAACAAAAACCCCCAATTTTGTTTGAAACATTGCTGTGCCTTAGGGCAGCAGAGCTCCATCAGAGTCAAAACCAAACAAGGGGCCACGCTCGTGACCTTATGTTGTTGCGAGCGCCGTAAAACACAAAATAAAACAAAAACAAGAGACCCAATTGTCAGGCTGGGCAGGTTTATAAAAATGTGAGCATAATTTTACTACTACATTTCACCCTGATCAACCAGAACAATTTGAAAGACTCTAAGAACAAATTGTTTCTTGTTCCCCAGTACCAAATCAGCACCTCACCCCGCTCAGCCATCATCCAGAGCCTGGTCCAGCTGGTCATCAACACCATTGACGCTCAACATCACCGCTGCAAGAAGACAGAAGATGGCTTCCCGCCTCCGACACCGACGGTCCACAGGAGCAAAGGTGTTATAAATGTTTTAATTCCATAGCCTGCAGAAAGCTGTCAAAACACTTTTTTTAAAAATTCACTGCAGTTTGGAGAAAATGAGTGTTTTTGCCAGCATAACCATTGAAAATTAGAGTTCTTCTGAAATTTGAATTCAAATTTATTTAAAAAACTAGTCTCAGTCTCACTTTGATTTTTTCACACAAGTAGGGTAACTGATTTTGGCGCCAAAATGAAGAAAAAGATGCTGTGTCTGCTTCCGGCAGTGTAGCCCAAAGATTATTTTATCTTTGTCACCTGAAAATGTGTTTGTCTCTGCAGCTCGCAGATCTGTTTCTATTGCAGAGGTTTGTGACTGGGACTGTCGTTTACTCGTAGGTTACTCTTCCCTTTCATTTTTGCAATGTGCTTCTTTTGGCTGTATAGTTTTACTCATAGTGCCTCTCAATGACTTAATATGATACAAATATTTATTTACGAACTGACTTGACAATGATAATGGCTACCACTGTGAGAAATTTGCCTGTTCTATACGACTGTAATAAACTTTTTCTTTCAAATTTGCCTGTTGCTATATGACTTAATAAACTTTCTCTCTTTCTCTTATCTCTGTATTTTTCTTTATCTCTCTCCCTTTCCCTGCATATACAAGTAGACACAACCGTGCACTGTGATTCTCTGTAACTTTTTTACTTTTCTTTAAAATTTTTGGAGGAGAACTAGTTCTGATAACT
>NW_004798606.1:40297-42732 GCF_000002075.1 Aplysia californica | reverse complement strand
AAATGACAATAACATTTCCTCTTTCTTTATTCTCAGCTTATCTCTAAAGTAAAAAATGACAGTGTCATTTCTTCTCTGATTGCAACTTCTCAGCTGATCCTTAAAAGGGATAAATGACACTCTCATATCTTCTTGCATTATTTCTCAGTAGATCTTTGAAAGTGATAAATGATGCTAACATTTCTCCTCCTGTCCCCAGCTGACCTGAGTAAAATCTCCGTGAGTGACCTTGAGAACATCCAGGAGACCGACACACCCCCTCAGTCCCCATCCAGTCAGAAACAAGAGAACGGAGAGATGGCCTCAGTGCAGGTCAAGCCGCACGCGACAGGCGGGATGGTGCACTACTTTAAGGTAACATCTCTCTGACTACACATGCTGAGCTGTGAGTGAAAAGGAAGAAAAAAAAAGTGTGTGACATTGGGAAAAGCCACCAGAAAGTGTAAAAGATTCTTTTGAAAAATCCTTGAAAATAGAAGTAGAACTTCATTTTAAAAACAAACAAATTAAATAAGGAAAGGAAAGAGTTTTGTAATTTTGATGTAAAGAAGTTTGCTCAATTACTATTCTGAATTTTTTTTGGAAACAAATTTTAGGACACATAACAATTTTTTCTAAAATATATAACTCTGTATTCCAAGGGATCAGCTTGACTGTGCTTGGTAGGGTCAGGCTGCTTCCTAAATTATCTAAATTGTATCGATGGAAGGGGGGGAGGGGGGATAATTACAATCATTACGGTCATCTTTCTCTACTTTAGGTGCTGGGTAATGCTGGACTATTCTGCTGTTTGCTATGCAGGGATCTGTGGATTACTGTCATTTTGTAGGGCAAATCATTTCTGCCGTTAGCTGAGAAAACACCTTTTTTTCATTTTGGCGCTAACATTTTTTATTTGCTAAATCGAAAGCCTTATCGGTTACCTTACTTGTATGAAAAAATCAAAGTGAAACTGACTAGTTTTTTAATAAATTCTAATTCAAAGTTTGGAACAACTCTGTTTTTCCATTTTTACGCTGACAAAAAACTTCTTTTTCTCGAAACTGCTGTGAATTTTTAAAAGGCGTTTTGTCAACATACTGCAGATTTGCTCTTCATCCCTAGCCCATCGTCCTCTCTTTTTGTTTTGTAGCGGCGAGGAACTTCACTGTTGCTTGCTGAAGACATGAGTTTAATTTTTGTATTAGGAGATTTTTTAAAAATTGAGTATTTTGGTCTTTATGCTGGGACGTTGTATCCCTCCCATCCCAGGTTAGCCATGGCAGGCAGGGTCGAAGCAGCTCACCTCCTAAATAATCTAAGTTGTGTTGATGAGGTCGTAAAACACGAATAATTACATTACATATTTGTGGCATATCTCACAGCATGTGCACACTGATGGAGCCGAGAGCAGTGAAGGAATCACATCTGACGCTGAGGGAACCCCACCCACGCTGGGCGGCATCCGAAAAGATGGCTCCAGGAAACAGATGAAGGCCAGACAGCCCAGACGTCTCATCGAGTACTCCGAGCCGGACTCGGCCGACGATGATTCGAAGGATTTGGTCAGTTTCATGAGGGGTCGCTTATCAGTCACTTGAGCAGTCACATAAGTCGCTTAAACTTGACACATAAATCTGCCCCTGTTTCTGTCTGTCTGTCTGTCTGTCTGTCTGTCTGTCTGTCTGTCTGTCTGTCTGTCTGACATGGTCTAGAGGTACCGTGTTCGCTTCTCTTTCAATAGGTCCCGGACTCGGAA
The DNA here is from genome assembly GCF_000002075.1 of Aplysia californica. Taxonomy (NCBI): domain Eukaryota; kingdom Metazoa; phylum Mollusca; class Gastropoda; order Aplysiida; family Aplysiidae; genus Aplysia; species Aplysia californica. Next base: position 40,994 of record NW_004798606.1, on the reverse strand, counting down.
CGCGACAGCGAGGGAAAAGTTTTTTCTCTAAAATGTAAAACGTTCTCCTGTCCCTTCCTTTCCTGCTCTCTAACCATGTTCTGTCGTCTGCTTTCGTCTCCATGCTTTCGTCTCCACTTTCTGCCTTCACCCCCTCGTCTCCATTGCCCGCTCCTCGGGGCTCCTGATTCTTTCTTCAGCCTTTCTACTTCTTCTCCTTGGCTTCTTCTGACTACTCTTTCAGCTTGATCTTAGGGAAGGTAAGATCTAACACGCAGCCTTCTCGGATAAGCGAGAATTTTTTTTTGAGGTCCCATGTGCAAGTTGGGCACGTTAAAGATCCCTTGATGGTTTTAAAAGATAAGAGTGGGCTTTGGCAGCCACCAGGGCAAAATTCAAAATTAGTTCTTTCCAAACTAAAAATTACTGAATCTGTCCCTCGCGCTCATATATATGAACGTAAGCAAAACACTTTTTTTAAAAAACAACTACGAAGCTAGCGAGTCCGCTATAGGAAGGGGTTGAGGTGGGAATCAGAGAACGTCTTCCATGCCTAGTACACACTGTCAGTCGGTGTCATCAGGATGAGTCGGGGACAGAACCTTACAACAAACGAGCTCTTCTCTCTCTCTCTCTCTCTATCTCTCTCTTTCTCTCTCTGTCTCTCTCTGTCTCTCTCTATCTCTCTCTATATATATATATCTCTGTCTCTTTCTCT
>NW_004798606.1:37564-40197 GCF_000002075.1 Aplysia californica | reverse complement strand
AGCCTTTTGAAGCTCTAAATGACCATTGACAGGTTGGCAGGCTCATTTTTCTCTAACATATACATACCAACTGATGCCGCCTGCCTGGCTAAGAATGCGGGTGTATTGAGGGTGCCACTGGTAGGTTGTATTTATTCACTCTTTATCTGTTTGTCTGTCCATCAGTCTTGCTTTTTTCTAGCTCTTATGGCTGTTGTTGTGTTGATGTGCCTGTCTGTACCCCACATATAAGCCTGAATAGACCGGTACGACTGACACGGTTGTATATCTTTCAACATTGCAGACGGAGAGAAGTGATGCTCCGTTACTGTCGCAGAAAACAAAATCGCCGATCTCGGTAGAGAAGAAGATGGCGCAGCAGCTGCAGGAGTTCTCTGTCTCCTCGTCCCAGCCCACGGTGGCGGGCGGACATTCCAACCCGGTCGTGCACGGAGGTGCCACCAGCAGTAGTGCGACCACCGAGGGCTCGAGGTGACTCGTTGTGGGGTGTTGGGTTGTGTGAGATGGGACTACCAGTGGTGGTGGGCTTATGGTTAGACATTTTGTTGTTGCAAAACAGAAGACTTGAGTTTGATTCCCAGGTAGGGAAGGTATTTTATCAGGGATCTCTTTCTGACCGCTGGGATACTGTATCCCACTCAGCCTGGGATGGCAAGGTTGTAGCTCTCTGCCTCATTAATGATCTAAATTGTATCGATTGTGGCATGCAATAATACTGACGAGGACAGTTAACATTGTTGCAGAATGTAAAAACCCACAATTGTTCAAGAAGTACGACAAGTGAGAATTGCTGAGCATTCATCACACAATTGCTTGGAAAATACAAAATATTAATACATATGGTTGATATCAGATCAGAAATGTATAACACATTCAGTAATGGTCGGTCAGATTCAATTGGACTAAGATGATGTGTTTACATGGTTACATCAGTGATGCATTTTTTAAAGATGCAGTTTATCCATGATAGCATTTTAAAACGGATATTTTGTATAAAAATCTGGATTTTAAAAATTTTACTAAAGATGGTGAAGCTTGGCATTTATATGGCCGAATTATGTTGATAATTCTGTTAAGACTAAATTACTTTAAGGAGAAACATGTGCAGAAAAAAGTGAACACAATAATGAAGACACTAGTTGGATAAATGGGGGGATTGGAGGGCATCGCTGGTAGGTTCTTTTTCTGCTTTCCATTTCCTCTGTCTGTTTGTATTACTCTTTCCTTGCACGAAATTATCATTGTTGTGTCAATGTTCCTCTCTGTTCTTAAACAAAGTCTGACAATGTCTTGTGTTGTTCATGGGAGCAGTGGGCGCGAGCACGGCACCACGTCGGACCACAGCAGAGAAGCTGCCTCGGAGGGAGAGACATCGGACGACAGCGAGAAAACACAGACAAGTGAGGGAGACTCAGCCTGTGACGCCACTCTGGAGGATAGTAAAGGTACAAGACAAGACCGGCCCGTTTGTGCTCTCTTTACTCTCACATAACTTAACTTTACAATGTGCGGGTGGTTGTACTTTTGAGTCTTTGTACTCAAACAAAACTGAAGTAAATAAAAGAAAATGGGGTGCGATTGAAGGATGCCGCCAGGTGTAGATCCTACTTCTTGTCTTTCCCTGTGTTGTTTCTGTCTTTTGCTTTTGCTTTTTCCATGGACAGTTAAGGTGTCGATGTGCTGTTCGAGACTCAAACCAGTCTGAAAGAAGCAAATGAAATTGGAAAACCCTGTAGTTCACTAGCTGCAGTGATGTGTTGGTGCATTGTTTAGTTATAACCTTTTGCCAGTAACAGGTCTGGTGGTTTCCTCAGGTTACAGGGGGGCTCTCCTAGCCTAGAGCTTAAGGTGTTCGCCTCTCATTCAAAGGTCCCAGGTTTGAATCCGGGTTGCAACCGAAAAATTTTCTTCTTTAAAATTGTCTCCTTTCACCTCCTTTCCTGCTCTCTAGCAATGTTCTGTCTTCTGCTTTAGTCTCCACTTTCTGCCCCCACCCCATCACCTCCTTTGCCCCCTCCTCTGGGCTCCTGACTCTTTCTGCAGCCGTTCTGCTGCTACTGCTTGGCTCGTTCTTACTGCAGTCTTTCAGACACACCCCTGATCTTATGGTAGGAAATATCTACACCTAGCCTTCTTGGACAAGGGCAAAAAATCTTGGGAGGTCCTGTGTGCAAGTTGCGCACCTTAAAGATCCCTTTGTGGTCTAAATTAGATAAGAGTAGACTTCGGTCGCCAGACGGGCAAAATTCAAAATTTCCTACCAACTGAAAATGTTTAATGTGTCCAGCGCGCTTATATGACCTTATGCAGTTGCAGAAGTCGTAAAACACTTACCCCAAAAATTTTTTTCAATCAGGTAACAGCAACCACAAAGTAAATGCAGTCGAACCTGCTTTAACAGCCACCTGTCCCGAACTCTCACCTGTTCAAACAAGTACTCTCCCCAAACTCCCACTCACTAGGGCTGGATCCTGCTCGTCAAATTTGAGAGTGACGATTCGCGATTCAGTCGGCTTCAATGAATCGCGAGTAGGCGAGCGCTCGTGAGTTCCGCCATCCTCTCCGCCCCACACCCTTTGTTGCGCTGCTCTATCAACTGACCTCAATTAGTGACCCCCATAAATTCCTCCCCC
>NW_004798606.1:34702-37464 GCF_000002075.1 Aplysia californica | reverse complement strand
AAATTTCCTACCAACTGAAAATGTTTAATGTGTCCAGCTCGCTTATATGACCTTACGCAGTTGAGAGCGCCTCAACTCACTTCAGACGGGTCACACAACAGTTGCGTGACCCCCGCCGCGACGCTCGCGACGGGTCTCACAAGCCCTGCGTGACCAACTTTGGAATTTTTTTTTCGCTCTACAAATCACGCACGGTATCGCGAGACCCGCCTCGTACCCTTGTTTGGCCAAGCCTAAGCTACTTAGACTTCCATTCGTATCTCTGGGGCCGGTAGTTTTTAAGTTATTGAAGGTGAAGGACAGTGACCCCAACTGGGGTTGAACAGACCGGAACTCGCGCTTTGTTTTTTTCTATACTGGTGATAGTAATCCGACAGTCGCGTCGTAGTAACGGTCGAAGAAGTCGCATGAACCAAAATCACATAATTTCGCCGTTTTCTATACTTCTGTGCGTTTTACTAGTTCTAGTGTCTCAGAATATGATGTGTCTAATAGTTAGGATCCTGGATATGTACCCGAACACGGCCCGAGTCGTAGTTCTAGGGCTAGATCTAGCACTAGTACCGGTGTTGTTTTTCGCGCAACGAAATCACAACGTCGTGCCGTACATCTGTCTCATGTAATTCAATGTATGGGTCTGAATCAATGCACAGACCAGCTTTTATATTTTCACCAAACACTCGCACATGTATACAAATCAAACCAGAACACTTTGAACTTTTATTTTTGTTATTGCAGTGAATTTCATTCTACTTGTCACGTCTCTGGAAATTTTTAGGAAAATCAAATTCATGCCAATTTTTAAAAAATCATACAAATTAAAGTGTTAGACTTAGACAACTTTAGTTTTTTGTATTAGATTAAGCTTGAATGTTACTTTACTGTGTCAAAAAATGATTACAATAGGGTAATTCTGAGAGTTGTGGTGATTTATTGAAATACCCCCAAAAACGCCAGTCTTCAACGCTTGTGACTGGTGAAAGGGCCCAGTCGCAAGTGAGTTAAAACACTTGCCCGCCCCCCCCCCCACAAATAAATGTTTTAATCAGGTTACAGCAAGTACAAAGTAAATGCAGTCGAACCTGCTCAAACTGCCACGTGTCCAAGACAATCATCTATACAAACAAGTACTCTCCCCCCCCCCCCCCCCCACCAATGGTGCAGGTTTTTTTTCTCCATTATAATGACACTGTCCAAGACATTGACCTGCCTAAGACAACCTCTTTTCTCTTCAACAACGGGTTGCCGTCTTGGACAATTGCGACAGGCGTTGTATTTAAAACCTCAAGAATGCCTCAAGAAATGTACACAGACACACACACACGCATGCACACGCACACACACACACACACACACCCACACACACACACACATACACACACACACACACACACACACACACACACAACCACAGAAGACATCCCACAAGTATCCCATATCCCGTCTTCAGCAAACACTCTGAATTTGTTGAGCTAACAGCAGCATATGATCTATCACAGGAAGTGAGTGGGTGATTGGCGGGTGCTCTGATGTGGGTTGCTTCTTCTTTCCTATCAGACATCTGTCGTCTTTGTCTCCCCGCCTTTTTTGTGTTTGTTACTCTCTTGTACCACCTCTGGTCTTCAGCACTCATTTCACCTTATTGTGTTTCAAGTGCATAAAAACTCTTATTAAAACTAAAACATCTATCATCTTTATCTCTCCTTCTTTTTTGTGTTTGTTACTCTCTTGTAACTCCTCTGATCTTCAGCACTTATCTGACCTTATTGTGTTGCAAGTGCTGTAAAAATCTTACTAAAACGAACAGGAAGTGACTCGGTGACAGAGAAGAGAGTGAGCCCGGTCCTCAAGCCAAACTTCCGACAGAGACGGCCAAGGAAGACGGGGCTAACCACTATTGACTTCCAGAGGAAGTTTCCGGAACTTCAGGAGGAAAAGCACCCCCAAGAAGAACCGTCGCAAGCCCCAAGATCTTCCAGGTAGATCCTAGCTTTTGTTTTAATCACTCATCTCTGGCCTTGATGATTAAACATTCTGTTGTTTCAAATGGTAACAAATATAACACCCTTGTGTATTATATATCATTTTGTCATGTCATGATTTATTCTAAAAAGTTTCTCTTTCTCTTTCTCCTTGTGCTAGGCTCATTTTATGTTTTACATAATATGTGAGTAAGTGTACACCCACGAGAGAGAGAGAGAGAGAGAGAGAGAGAGAGAGAGAGAGAGAGAGAGAGAGAGAGAGAGAGAGAACTCTACAAACTAACTATCTACCAAAGGTTTTTTTTTCCATGGATGACAGTGTGAACTTCTGTGTACCTGATCTTTGTAGTAAAATGAATCCAGCATTCACAGAGTGGAAATGTGTTTCAGAAAAGATCAATTGTCTTTGGGGGTTTTTTGACGTTATTATGAGGATTAAAACATTTGAGTGCTTCTGATTGTGGTTATCATTATTATTGTCACCATTATCATTAGTATCAATCTAAATAGCAAAATGTTTGTGCCTCCCTGGGCCAGTACGATGGTCCATTGATATTATTATTTATATCGTTATTTTTATAATTATTAGTCTGAATAACAAGTTTCTGTACCCTCTCCCCTTCCCTTTCCCCCCTCGTCCCCCTCCCCTTTCCCCTCCCATCCAATTCCCTTTCCCCCCTCTCCCCTCATCCCCTTCCCTTTCCCCCCTCTCCCCTCATCCCTTTCCCTTTCCCCCCTCTCCCCTCTTCCCTTTCCCCCCTCTCCCTTCATCCCCTTCCT
>NW_004798606.1:10494-34427 GCF_000002075.1 Aplysia californica | reverse complement strand
CCCCTCCTTCTCCCCCCATCCCCCCCAGCCGACGCTCCCGTAAGGCAGAACTGTTGGCCAAACAGCAGAGCATGAAGAAGGTGGCCTCTGTTCGCTATGGCGAGAACGTGATGGTGGAGCGGTGCAGCGAGTGCAATGCGGTGCTGGAGCAGTACGATGACGACACCATCGGCCTGTGCATCACCGCCCTGGCCACCTTCATACACAGAGAGCCGGGACTTGCCACGCCCATGTTGTTGGACATGCTGCAGTGTGTCGCAAGGTGGGCGAGTGTGTGTGTTTGTGTGTGTGTGTGTGTGTGTGTGTGTGTGTGTTTTGTGTTGGTCTAACTGAATGGATATGTGTGTGTATTTGTGTTTTATAAAGAGGAGTGGAAGATGGACATGTTTGGATGTGTGGTTGTTCAGGTTTGTATTTTTATGGGTGTTTGTGTGTGTGTTTGTGTATTTGTGTGTGTGTATGCATGCTGTGTGTGTGTGTGTGTATGTGTGTGTGTCTGTGTGTTAATTAAAGTTGTGTGTAAGATGGACATGTTTGCATATGTGGGTGTTCAGGTTTGTATCTTTATGGATGCTTGTGTGTTTGTGTGTGTGTGTGTGTGTGTTGTGTGTGTGTGTGCGCGGGCATGTGCGCTTCCCCTTGTGGATCCTAATTTTCTGTCTTTTCTTTTGTCAGGATTGCTTCTGGAAGCCATTACTCCTGGCAGGCAGAGAGGTAAGTAAATCACTGGTGGCGTTGATGTGATTCTCTTTACTCAGACTAATACATCATTACGTCTTTATCACATCTTTATTTTCTCCAAAAAGAACCTTTATTAACCAAGATGGTTAAAAATCTAAATACTTTCCTTCAAAAACAAAAAGTTAAAAAACTGAAATCATTTTCTGTTTTTTCCCCCACTCTTCTTAAAATGCTCAGTATTGTTTATAACAGTGTTTTGTAGTTATGTGTGTGTCTGTCTGTTTGTCCCCAGTAACGTGATCATCCCAGGCAACTGTGTGAGCATCGCCCGTCAGTTTCTCCGCTGTGTTCTGCACCAGCTGGCTCCCAACGGGATCTTCCCCATGGTCTTCCAGAGCAACATGGAAGGTACGGGAGTGTTTGCTGTCCTTGATTAATGTTTTACGTACTTTGTTGGGAGTTTTCCCCTTTCTTTTTTAGTTTTAAATTCTATCCATACGCCTAGGGTCATTTTGTACCCCAGGGGTTGTATTCTTCACTTTTTAAAATACTTCTAGTGTGATGATCTCTTTGAAACTTTCAGTATTTCTCAAAAAACATTTTGACAGACTGCTGTGCAAAGCGTACGGATCCGATTAACGAGTAAATTTCCTCTTTGGAAAGTGGGGGCACGGAGTTCCCCATGTCGCATGGGTACGATAGTAAAATACGATGTACAGATTGGGTTAATACGGTGTGTTGCGACTTATTCTATTCGTTGTAAGTGTTTTATAGAATACATTCTCTTTCTATCCTTTGTGGGTGCTCTAGTGTGGTTTGCTTCATCTTTCCTATCAAACATCTATCATCCTTTTCTTTTTTTCTACGTTCTTGTGTTTGTTACTCTCTTGTAACAACTCTAATCTTCTGCACTTATAAAAAAAATGACCTTATTGTGCTTGAGTGCCGTAAAATTCCTACTAAAACTAAACTTTCTTTTCTTTTTAGCTGTTTATATAGTTGGGTTTTTTTTTCAATTGTTCATCGGTGTTATATGTTTTACATTCAGATATTTAGGGATTTTTTTGCGTCCTTTTGCAACGTTTTATACTGTCAGGTTGGGACTTTTTATTTCCTTTATGTGAACACTATATGATATGTTGGTTTTATTATTTTATTGTGTTTGTAATGGATTTCTCTATCCTGTTTTTGTGATTTGTGGGTTTTTTGTGTTGTTTTTTTTTTCCTTTTCTAGTGTTTTGTATAGTTTGCTGAGGATTTTTAAAATCTATTATTTGTGTTTTACATAGGTGTATTTTTAGTGTCCCTCAGATATGGATTGGGTTTTTTTCCAGATCCCCATTTCTGGAAGACAATGGCTGCCTCCCTGATAGACTTCAGTGACCTGCCCTCTCATGCTCCACTGCAGTACTTGCTTGAAGTAAGACTTACTGGTGTTTTGTGGTGGATTGAACAAATGGTAGAACATAATTCAGGAGCAAATAATGATCTATTTCAATCACCTGCATATGAATCCATCTTGTCTGCCAAGTTTATTCGATTAAACTGTTTTGGTGTTAATTTGTTCTAAATGTATAACACCCATATCATTTAGGTGGTGGCCTGCTTTCACACTGCTGTCAGGGTAATCCTAGCTTTGAGAGATGCAAGTCCAGCTGATCAGCGGAAATATTATGAGATTAAGCATCTTCCGTACGTTGAAATCAAATTTGTGTCTTCTGCAGGAAAAGTGAAAAGCTCAGCTATTGCAACTGATATGATAGTGAAGTGATTGTAACAGGCACCAGTTACATGTGTGTCACAACGCAGGGGAATCAAGCGCTCGTCAATTTTTTGGCATATGGGAGTATTTGTATCGTCTAATAGCTTCTTCATTTGTCTTGTTTTTGATGAAAAAAATATCCATCTATCTTTAATAGAAGTCAAATATTTGGATTGAAGGTGGTGGGTTGCCTGTTTTTAGACGTAAAATTTGCCAGAAAATAGCGGCCAAAGTATGCCGACTGCCATAACTGGAGAGTCCTTGGAGGCTGAAAATTTTCACTTTTGTGTCTTTAATCAACTTTTTTCACTAAAATTCACACAGAAATATGTTTCTAAATGGACCTAAAAAGTGTTGAACCTTTTTTTTTTTTAATTGAAAAAAAATTCCCATACTGGTTTAATAATGCTGGTTTCTTTGATTTCATTATTTTGACAAGCGCCTGATTTCACCACAACGCTTCACATAATAATAAGAGATTTCCTCAGACAAAATCAACAGAAATTATGACGAAAGAAAATGAGCAATTTAAAAAAACTCTGATCAGGGTCTGAATGAGCGCAAGAACCTGCCTCAAGACTCCATCATGCTGCTGCTTAACAACATGGCCACCTACCTGAACTGCGTCTCTCTAGAGAGTTCCCTTCCCATGTGGACAGCCATCTTGACCCACTTTGACACTTTCCTGCGGCGACTCCCCCTGGTGTTGCCCAACCCGTGCGACATGGGCCCCATCCTGAAGATCATCATCACACTACTCAAGGTCTACTACATCGGGAACGTGCGGGTAAGAAAAAGCCTTCAAGGTTTATTATATCGGGAACGTGCAACGTGCGGGTAAGATAAAGGCTGCAAGCTTTACTACATGGGGAACGTGCGGGTAAGATATAGGCTGCGAGCTTTACTACGTGAGGGTTAGATGTACTCTTCGAGGGAATATTTATAATAGTTATGATAGTCATGGTAATAATAATAATGATAATTATGATGGCGAAGACTATAATAATGGTAAAAATGATGATAATAATGTTGATTGAAAATGATAATAACACTTTACTGTCACACAGCCAGCAGTACAAAATACCCCATCTGGTCACCCAGCCAGGAGAGTGACTGCAACGGACTTCTCAGGCCTGGCGCAGAAGTGCACCAGGTGACCGGAAGGGATCATTTTCATCGCCAAAGTGATAAATGATAATGATTGTAGTTGTAATAATGATAATGATCACCAAAATAGATTTCATTTATATTTGGTTAATGATCAGTGCACATTACAGCACAAATTACATGCACAAAATATTACATGCATTTGTTCATCAGTAGCAACAATACAATATAAACATTCTCGCTCTCTCTCTCTCTCTCTCTCTCTCTCTCTCTCTTTCTCTCTCTCTCTCTCTCTCACTCTCACTTTGTCCATCTCTCTCTCTTCTCTATTATTTTCTCTCTGGCACATTAAATTCACTCCATATATTTTTTCTCAGGGAATCCTGGAACCTTTCTCCAAGATCCTGAGCTTCGCCATTCAGAACTGTAGCTTCAAGCTGCAGCAGTTGCTGGACATCTGCTCCCTGTGCAACAGAGCTCTCACCAGGGTAGGTTTGTGTGGGGGGCCGCACAGAGTTTGCCACAGTTACTCATAATAATAATAATAATAATGACGATCATTTCTATAGCGCCCACTCCCGTGTAAACACAGCTCTAGGCGCTTTACATAAATGCATGTAAGAAAAATATTCATGCACGCGACACACACACACACTCACACACACACACTCATATACACACAAACACACACACATATACATATACACACACACAAACACACGCATACACACTCACAAACACATAACACGCACACATGTATGCCAAACACACACACACACACACACACACACACACACACACACACACACACACACACGTACACACACACACACACACACATCTACTTGCTTATCGCACGCACACGATTACACATCGTCACGAAATGAGAATAAAATAATATATACACTGCAATTCACATAATACATAAATGGATACATTGACATTTACATAACATTGTATTGAACATGAATCTACTGACTTAAAAAGGATGTCATTAAATGTGTCTTTAAAGATTTTTTAAATTTAGACTCAGATGTTGTATGTCTCAAGGGTTTCTTATTACAGTCCAGTAACTATTTGTGAAGTGTGCTGACAAAATGAATTACTTCTCATATTTTAGCCTTATGGAAATTGAAACATCAACTTTATAAGTGGAGTTTGTACATTTTGTAAGTATGGAATGATAAAAGACACAGTAGTTGAAGAAAATGGCCGATATGTCCATTCTTGAATTGCGAGAAGTAACTCGTTTTGTCAGCACTCCTCACATATATTCTAACTTGTTTTGTCGGCGTACGTGATAAAATGTTCTGAACTCATGGGGTTTTTTGTTGGTTTTTTTTATCCCAGGAGCGTGATAAGATGTTCTTGACCCGCACAGTGATCTACGAGTTGGTTCAAGCCATCAAGTTCAAATCCAGCATTCCGGATGAGAACCTTCTGATGCTGATGCAGGTGAGGCTCTTGTAGGCAATCTGTTTGTTTATTTGGTACCATGGTGGGTGTTTGTGGTAATGGCCATGGTTTGAATCCCGAATGGGATGTTCTTGAATTTGTGTTGGATGGGGAGTTTTTAAAGTTTTCCACTCTTTTAGATCAGATCTAGTGGAGATGGATGCTGTATTGAGAGGTTCCTGTCTGTTACTTAATGTTAATGTGTTGAGAGGGGAGCTGAACACATCTATTAGTTGTGGCACTTGCCACTGTTATTGTAATTTCTTCTTCTTTTGTATTTCATAAGGCTTGGGCCCACACATACGCACTCACACGCGCGCGCACGCACACACACACACACACACACACACTTATACACACACACACACACACACTTATACACACACACACACACACACACTCACATGTACATCCACACACATACATACCTCACACACACACACATACACACACTTACACACACACTTAACGCGTACACCCGCATTTGAACTTAGACTTATGCTCTGGCACTCCCCTACTCCGCCCCTCCCTCCCCGTTTCTTCCGATGGTCAGTTTGTGGTACTGGACGCGGGCGGCACTCTGTCCCTGTACAATACGTCGGGCTCGGAGGCGGGCTCCCTGTACAGCACACAGTCTCCCTCTCTGATCAGCACGTGCGCTGCCGAGTGCATGCGACAGCACCTCAACGACTGCCTCGAGTTTATCGCAGATCTACACACCATCTCCAAGGTCAAGGTAAGAAGGAAAAGATGTGTTGCTGGTTAGTTAATGTTAAGGCAATAACGAAAAAATCGTGGCGTTACTATTGTAAGAAATGTGAACGACTCGGTGTCATTTTGCTTTGCAGGGTGAGCGAAAATGATTAAAGTTACTCGTTTCTTGTGAGAGTGACGTTATTTAGACAGGCACTTGCACATCCTCAGAGGCACAAATACACATTTATACACACACACGCACACACACACGCATACTCACATACACACTCTTTCACACGCATATGCACACACACACACACAAATGTGTTATAGTAATAGGTAAGTGTAAATGTACTCACACCCGACCGAAACAAGTGTCATAGTGCACGTACATGTGTAATTATGTGTGTGTGTGTGTATGTAACCAGTCAGGCTAAAATGAGTGGATGATTGGAGTGCATTACTAGTAGGTCCTACCATTTAAGTTTCTTTCAATTGATTCCTTCTCTCTCAAGACTCAATTACTGTCATCATATCGAAGAACATCGTTTTACTCACAGTTATTAATCTTTATCTCATCTATATAATAATAATAATAATAATAAATAGCATTTGTATAGTGCATAACTCCGCTCGACAGCAAGCTCTATGCGCTTTACACTATATTATTACCCCAGCAGACCATAGAACACTCAAAAACATTCTCAGCTTCTCTTTACTCAAAACTAAATGACTGTTATCGTGATATTACAATTCTCTATGATTTGCTATAACTAAATGACCATTGCCGTATGCAGTAGATGTGCTTCTCTTTACTAAAACTAAATTACATTAAATTTTGTGGATGTGCTTTTTTTTCATTAACATATTGACCGTTATTTTGTGAATGTTCTTCTCTATATTTTTGAATACCAATATGAAGGTATGGTTGGATAGTGCACTGAAAGGTTGTACTTCTTTCCTTTCCTCTTAATTAAATGTTATTGTATTGTTGGCCTTCTGTTAACTCAAAAGTAAATGACAGTTGTCATGTCAGTGGGGCGTGGAGAACATGTCAGTGGAGCTTGCAACACGTGTCAGTGGGAGTGTAAAATGTGTCGGTTTCGTTCTCTCCACTCCCACAGGCCAACATGAAGGTTGCCGGGGCCAGTCTGAACGAGGACACACTGGGCAGTCAGCTCAAGTCTGGCGTGTCACAGTACCTGGCACTGGAGATCACTCGCGGCAATGGGCGGGACAATCGGGCAATCACCAGGTACCTGCCCTGGCTCTACCACCCGCCATCGGCCATGCAGCAAGGGTAAGACAAGTCATCGTCTGTAGGTGTGTGTTGTTAGAAAGCTAGCCTGTGATCTGAATCTGAAGAAGATTGATTTGTGTTGAATAAGTTAACGCTTTGAGCCCTACCCTCACACTCCCTCCTCTTTCCCACCCACCTTCCTTCAAAGCCTACCAAATCTGTGCACCCAAGCCCCTGTTTGTGTGGTATGTTGACTGCTAGGTATGCATTGTTCAGTGGACAGAGAGATACCCTCAGGTGTACGCTCAGGATAAATGAAAATTGAAGAAGTGGAGCAAGTCAAACAATAAATAAGAAAGACAATGTGAGAATTGCCATTTTTTCCCCTGTGCTCTTCCAGTGTTTCATGTTGTGCTGAGTATACTCAATCATGCTTGTACACTGGTTCCTGTTTTTCTCTTCTTTCAAGAAATTAATAAGAAAGGGTGGTTTGGGGGGGGGGGATGGGTGACAATCTGAGGAGAGCAGAGGACAAAAATAGATGGCGAGAGCTGGTTTTCCAATGCAGTGGTACCCCAACGGTAGCCCCAACCACGGGATAGAAGAAGAAGAAGAAGAAGAAGAAGAAGAAGAAGAAGGAGTGGTCTTATTGACAATTAGGTTATTTTCAGTCATTTAATTACTGGGGTCGGGGGAGATGAAGTAAAACTTTTTCTTCATAGATATATGATGAAAATTCTCCTGCCCACTTGTGCCCTACTCCATGTATATTTCTCTGTTTCTCTCCCCAGACCCAAAGAGTTCATTGACTGCATCGGCCACATCCGACTTATGTCCTGGCTTCTGATTGGCTCATTGACTCACACAGCGGTGACAGAGGGAGGGGCCCCCATTTCCTGTCTGCCTTTGCCGCTGGAGGCCAGCTGTCACATCGCTGACCACATCATGGTCATCATGACAGGCTTTGCTGAGCAGTCCAGTGTAAGTGCTGACCTCTTGACCTTTTGCAAGTGGTTATAAAACAAAAGACACAGCCGTGACTGGATACTGTTTCTATAAAATAAGTCCAATACTGAAAAACAGAAATATCTCGATGACAACCAAAAGAAGAGTTTTAAAAAGCTATCAGTTCTACCCTTAAATACAGCTGTAAATGCTTGACAATTACAAAAGATAGTGATAAGAATTTTAAAGCCACAGAAATTTGGTTTCATAGGTAACTGTTGAGAATTTCATGAAAAAAAAGAAGAAATCAAATGACACAGTACTGAAAGAAGACCAAGTGGGCTGCTCACTAATTTTAACATTTAGGAAGAGACATTTGTCTGGGACACTATAACAGACACAAAGGCCCAGAACATTTTGGTATCACTAAAAAAAAAAGAAAGCAATAGGCAGGGGTAGCTCAAGAACACTCTCTAGTGGATCACTACCTTGTTGTGGTGAGAGAGCTTGTGTGCCTCAATGACCCCAAGAGCTACACTGGCTGGAGCTAATGCTTCTGGTAGGGCCACCCATGCCAGACAGGTTGATGGGTAGAGGTCAGACGAAGCATGATCCACCGGCTCTCCAGGTTTCGGAGGTTCAGCTCAGGGCTAACAACCCAGACTGGTAAAAAGCATATGTTACGGAAACAGCAACAAAGAGAAACCATATTTCTGTGTGTGATGGACCTTCAGAGTCCCTTGGGACTTGTATGAATGCGGGCAGTGAAAGCCGCTAGGATGAAGTCCTGGAATCATTCGTGGGGAACGCTGACTAAGATGGCCGAAAACAGACAGAGCTGGAGATCCTTTGTTGCTGCCCTAAACACCAGATGGCGTAATGGGTAGTAAGGAAGCTCAAGAACAACTTACTTAGGGCACTTGAACAGCTGTGAGAACAGGAAAGACCAGGACAATAATAAGAGCATCCGAGCAAATGAATGGCAAACTGTCTAGTAACACCTCTAATCTTAGGCATTTTATGACTAACTGTGTTGCAAGTGCTGTAAAACTCTTAGTAAAACTTAACTAAGCACCCTTGTTTGTTGCTTAATAGTCAGTTTGTAGTGACGTTTTGTGTATTTGTTTGTTGTCATACCATCAGTTCATTGTGACAGTGTGACGCCCTGGGATGAGATATGTACGTTTGTCTGTTGTCGTACTGTCAGCTTGTAATGACATTTATGATGACAAATGTGAGGCATCGTGGTGAAATCAAGCGCTTGTCAAAGTAACGAAATTGAAGATATTTGACAATTTTTTTTTTTTTTTGGTTCGGCACCTTTTATGTCCACTCAAAAACATATTTCTGTGTGGATTTTACTGAAAACATTGATCAAAGGCACAAATATGTAAATTTTTTGTTTCTAAGGACTCTCAAGCTTTGGAAATCACGAAACTTTGGCGGCCATTTTCTAGCCAATTTTACCTCTGACACTAGGCAACCCTAACCTCCCTCAATCGCAAATATTTCGTCTTCTATTCAAGATAGATGGATATTTCTTTGACCAAAAGGAAGGCAAGTGAACAGGCTTTAAGATGATACCAAAAACCCCATATGCCAAAAAATTGATGAGCACCTGAACCTGATACCACCACGTCGTGACACAAATGATGAAATGTATGATGCCTTCTGTGTGTTATTCCCCAGGCCTCTGTGCTCCACATGTCCTCGCTGTTCCACGCCTTCATCTTGTGTCAGGTGAGTCTAAACTTTCTCAGAGAAGAGTTTTTGTTCTTTAAGTGAGCAGTCTCTTTCCCACCCCCTCACCTCCCCATACACCTTCCCCCAAAAATAATTGTACATTTTACATTTACGCCCCTATCAATACAATTCATTTTATTTAGAAGAGGGACTGCTTGGTTTTTATTTTTTTAAACATTGCTTATCAGATACGATGACTTACACACTTTGTTCTTGTATAAGAAATGAAATATGAATTTTTTTGTGTTTGAGAATTATGCAGCTATTATAAGTTTGCTTTTATAAATCTCAGTATTATTGTATATAAAGAACCAGCCTTATCCTGTCTATCTCTTTGTTCCTGAGAGCGGTGAATGGGTGTCGTTTGCTTTTTATCTTTCCATTATTTCCTTTTTTTGTTTGTAATTTTTCGGAGATCAAGAGACAGTTATTAAGTAGGCTATTCTTTGTATATTTCTGTACCTGAGATTTGGATTATTCTCTATGTGTGTCCACACCCCCCCCCCCTGGACACACACACCTGTCTTCACAGCTGTGGACAATGTACAGCGAGTCAGCGGCCGCGCTTCACTCCCCTGGCAGCGAGCAGCACCTGATGGCCTCGGCGATGATCATGGACTTCTGGGCCCGGGTCACTCCCGGCATCCTGCAGCTGCTGTCGCACTCGAAAGTGGTAAGTCTCGTCAGACTTCTCTGTAAGCGTCACTCGACCGGTCCTGTCCTCAGTCCAGGAACCACCTTGTCGTGGTGGTCATTACTGAGATGACTTGCGCTGCTCTTACTTACGCTGACTTCAGAGAGCTGCCATCTTTGCCTGAGTCAGTCAAGAGCCAAAATCTGTGGAAGCCTTCTTTATACAGTGGTCTATCGTGTGTCATAAAAGTATGTACATGAGGCAACAAATATCAAGTTGTGAAACAGATGTCATAATGATCTGAGTCAGGAAAAGACATGAACATAGAAAGTTGTTAAAAAATTATTTACTGAAAATTATGACAAATAATTTACATCAATATTGTAGCCCTCTCATCATATGTTGCAGGGATTCAATTTTGGGTAGAGAGAAAGTTCTGCTCGTTCAATCTTGATATAGGCTCTAGATGAGAGATTTATCCATTTGGATCATGAAAAAGAAGAAAAAAAAACTTTTTTGTTTGAAGTTAAAAATTCAGCAGGCAGTAAGTGAAGAAAGATGACTCAACTAACGTTGAAAGTCTATGACTGCTGTTTGTCAAATAAGAGCATAACTATCATCTTCCCAAGGAGCTCTGGTGTGTTTCTCCACTGAGTGCCATTCTTCCATTTTTACCACACCACCGTCTGAACTTAACATTTGATGCCTCTTTTGTTGGAATAGCTTACTCTTTGAACAAGGTCTATTCAACAAAGTATTTTAAATAACCGAAATGTGATGGTTGGAACCATAATATTCTGAAATAGTGCAGATCTGTAGCTTTTAGAAATGTGTAAGCAAGCATTTGAGAGTTCTTTTATCCATCGGGCTTACACCTCACACTGTGTGCAGAAAAGCAATCAATGGGGTGAGGTCCTGTCTGAAGGTGCCTGTCAGGCAAATTTTTACATTGCCGTAAACATGGACTATTGCATCGTGAGCAGACTTCTTTATTGTTGTGTACAGGTCAAGATTTGAAATAAGAAAGCAGTTTACACTTAATAGACATAAAGGCCTTATGAATGACAAACGGATTTAATTCCAGGTATACTGGTTGTCGCTAGGAAATCTAGTTTACAATGGCTTTCATTACAAACATTCATAGATACATGTTAATAATAATCTTTCAGTGTTATGGAATATACAATATCACACCTATACAGACAGACAGTACACCATTGCTGGTTGCCGCTATGCAGCCCTGCTTTTCAAAAGCCAGGGTTATCGTGTCTGGGTCAAGGTCTTTGCACGGGTGACCACCCACCTCGGTGCCCCGGTTCCAGCATAAAATTGTTTTTTATTTTATGCTCTCTCTATTTTTAAAAAAATGCAGAAATAGCGATATTTTTTTTCTCTCTCTCTCTGTGTTTCCAATTCTGTTTGTTTTGAGGTCAACAGTATCTTGTCCCTTTATTGATTGCAAATATATGCATTGTATGTGAGTGTAGTGAGTACATTTTGATGATTGTTTGAGAACGCTAAAGTGAAATCAATGATGTTTTCTCTTTGATCGACGCGCCAACCCTTCCCTCCACAAGGATAAGCCTATTCTCGAGGTTTGCTGTAGATTGTCACACATCTTAGATTTGTACTTCGATCTATGTGCTGTTTATGAAAGAAGCCCATCCTCTTTTTTTTTTGGTGGGGTGGGGGGATTACTTTGTCTTTTTTTTTGCAGGTGCATACTCTAAAGTCAGTAACATGAGACTAACAACACTAATTTCTGCCTTCTTTTTGAAGACCCCTTTTGTTTGTGCAATTCAAACCTATTGAGAGGTGTGAGAGTTAACGTGGGACCTTCTCCGTCACGCAATGCAACGGCGGCTTCTTTCATGTTGTGTTATTTATTTAATTTGTTTATTTATTTATTTATTTTATTTTATTATTTATTTATTCATTTATTTAAAGTAAAAGATGTGTGTACAGCCTAGCCTCACGGTTCAGCTAACTCAGTGTGATGTCATCATTTGATCATTCGTGTCCAGTAGAAATGGATGTTGTTTCCAGATGTTTCAAAGATTTTTTTTGCAAATTCACCAATGGTGTGCACAGCTCATAAGTGTTTTTGTTTTTTAATCAAGAAAGTTCCACTTTTGTTCTTTGTTTACTAACTGTCTGCACAGTGCACTTAGAATTGGTTCCTGTCTGTAGTTTTCTTTTCTCAGCTGCTTCCAGAATTTTTTCTGTAGAGATGAAGACAGTCACCTGAGTCAAATCTGAATGTAGTTGTTCAAGATTTGGATAGTGCTGTTCTTTGTATGGGCTTGTTTAGTATGAAATGTGTTTGTTCACTTTCCAGTGGGTAGGATGTGTTTGGTTTATTAACAACTGGAGCTTTGGTTGTTCATCTGTTGGCTCTACTCAGCTATAGTGTGCTCAGTTGTATAGTTTAGAATCTACTGCTGTCTTTCTGCCACACCCCTGATCTTCTGGTAGGAAAGATCTACACCTAGCCTTCTTGGACAAGGGCGAAAAATCTCGGAGGGCCCGTGTGCAAGTTGCGCACGTTAAAGATCCCTTGGTGGTCTAAAATCAATAAGAGTAGGCTTCGGCCGCCACCTGCGCAAAATTCAAAATTTCCTACCAACTGAAAATATTAGGTGTGTCCAGCGCGCTCATATGACCTTATGCAGTTGCGAGCGCCGTAAAACACTTTACAAAAACAAACAAAAATAGTTTATAATCCGGTCAATGCTACCCTTGTTCTGTGTGTTCACCAGTGGTATGCACAGCTCTTTAGTTATTGGTTGTTTTTTTAAGTAATCAATGCCACCCTTGTCTGTTTTTTCAGCAATGGTGTAAATAGCTTTATTGTTCACTCATGGCGCACGCAGTTGCGAGAGCCGTAAAACCCTATACTACTACTACTACTCATGGTGTGCACAATTATTGTTTTTTGTTAAAATCAAGTCAATGCCTCCTTTGTTCTATTTATTCACCAAGGATATACACAGATCAGTGGTGTTTTCTTTATCTACTAAATGCCACCCTGTTGTTGTTTTTTTTCACCAATGATGTGCACAGCTCTATAACTCTTTCTAGTTGAATTTGTTCAACTTTGTACTGGTTTTTAAGTCTAGTCAGCGCCGTTCTTGTTCTGTTTGTTCATCAACGGTTTACACATTTAGGAACTTCTGTGGCTGGTCCAGGCCACCCTTTCAGAATTCATTTAATCCAGTTCGGGAAATAATTTGTGTATATTGTACTCTGAAGTTTCCTAAACAGTTTTTTTTCTTTATGACAGGCATCAGGGTCTCCTCATCAACTTGTTGAGTTTCAGTAGAGAGTAACAAAATGTTTCATTTTATTTAATTCTGCAGGGTTTTTTTAGCTGTCATCCTACTGTCTGATTCCCCACACCTGTTGGACAAAAAGTCTTGTTGATTTCTATAAGTATTCTTGTAGTATATTGTCTTTGGTATGTTGAGCTTGTGACAACGGTTTCATCAACTCAGGTACAGAGAGTAGCTGGTTCATGATTTGAGAGTTCTCCATCTCTCTGTACTGTGAACTGTCAATGGCTGCACAGATACTTTTTTCTTTATGTGTAAGTCTCTGTAGAATGGTTCTCATCAAACATGTGTAGTTATTGTTTGTTGATTCAAGGTAAAAAGCACTAAGATAAAGTTGACAAGTGCCCCCTAGGCAGGCAGAAAGAAGGATTGTCTTTCCGTCTCTCTGTGTTCTTGTTTTCCAGCACAATAAGACTGTTTTTTTGTTGATCTGTTTCTCTCTGCTCAGACTGAGTGGTCTATTACAGTCATTATGTATATATATAATATATGTACTAATATATATAATTTGAAAATTTTTTAAAAATCTATTTGTTTATTTATTTATTTATATCATATTTTTTCTTTAATTGTAGGCCTATTTATTTATTTATTCATTTATAAGATGTTTATAACTCATTTGTAGTGTCACAGTTATATAGCTTCGGTCCAGCCCAGTATGAGTCTCTCGATGGATGTAGAGCACCACGATATTACTATTTTAACCAACGTGGGTCACATCATTGTCGGTAGAAAGCACCATCTTTTTGTAGCACAATATCGATGTCCATTCACTTCACATACATGTGCTTTTAAACCACAATAGCTCTTTTATCTGTGTTATTTCTTGAAAATTCACTCCATTCATGATTTATGTTTCAGTCTGTGGAATCATAGAGGATTAAGATTGTGAAATGTAGTTTGATTCTGTACTTTTTGTCAGTGTTGCAATTGTTCTTTTCTCTCTGTGGTGAAACGTCACCATGATCATGTTGATGGGCCACATGTGTCAACTCAATATTAGTTCTTTGTTTGCTTAGTTTCTTCTATATATATATGTAATTGATTACCTGCATCTGTTGTAGAATGGTTGTTTTTTTTTGGTCATTTTACCAAGAAGACGTGTGTTTATTTCCTGTGTGGGGATTTTACTTCATCTTGTCCTCTGTCTGTCTGCTTGGTCCCCCCCACCAGGGCAGTGCTACTGACTGAAGTTGTCTTTAGACCATTCCCAAAGGGGGGTATTATCGTGTTCCTATGCACAGTAGAATTGTAAATGGGCTGATTTATCAATGTCATGCTCATACTGTGCCGGAACAACATAAGGGGAACTGCTGCTTTTTCTTTCCTCATCCTTACTATCGTCGTATTTCCTCTACTTCTTTTGTATGTTTGTCACTCTCTTGTGAACTGCTATTTCCGGGATGCCTTGATAGTCGAGGCAGACTTTGTGCTTTTGAGGCTAGAGAGGTGAGCAGAGTAAGCCGGATTCCCCGTTTGGACTTCTCTGTTGACACATCTACCCCTTGGCACTCATATGACCTTATGCAGTTGTGAGCGCCGTAAAACCTGACTAAAACTAAACAAATGTCTGCGTGGATGCTGTATCCGTCTCAACAATGGTCAGCCCTGACTGACACGACGGGGTGAACAGCAACCTGCCTCCTGAAGTATCCCGACTGTGTTGATGGGGGGATGAATCGTTTTCAATTATTTAAAAAGTCGGTCGGCAGCTGAATGGAGAGATTTTTTTTTCATTTTGCTTTTCAAGTGTCTCCTTTTCTCCTCACTTGGCTGTGTAGTGTGTACTGAGAATATTCACAAATCTGTCATTTGTGAGCACATTCACTCCCTTTTGTAAAAACACAAATTGATAAATGTTTTCTGCATTAGCTCAGGTTTTATTTCAATATTAGCCAAAATACTTGTATTTTACTTTGTATCTTTTATGTGTGTAGGCTTTATCATACTTCATGTGAAGTATTGAGTGAAAGAATTTATTAAGGAAGTTTGCGACATCAAATTAGGGTTAAAATTTGTAAATTGTCGTTTTGCTTGAAATATGTTTATTTTTTTAGTAGTGAGGATCTGTGGATATCTGGAGATATTTTAATCAGTTATATCTGTGTTAGACTCAATATAATACGGTTCTCTAAGACATATTTCTAGCTTGGGTGATGACAGATCAGCTGTGAAGGAGATGTGGATGAAAGTTAGACCTGTCTGTGAACTGCAAAAAATGCTCATCATCATTTGTACGATGTCTTGAAGAGGGAACAGGTTTTTTGTCCATTTTTATGTCATTTTATTGTAACATCTTTACCCGCTGGTACCTGCGGTGTCATGGTTAAATTTTTAGCTGTTGGAAGCAGAAGACTGCGAGCTCAATTCCCTCATGGGAAAATTATGGTATGAAATATCCCTGGCTGTCTGTCATGATGCAGTGCTTCACTCATTCTTATTTGGTGATGAAGAAAAATGGTACCTCTTTTTGATTGTGTTAAAAATGTAGTTTTTAAAAAATCTTTACTCTTTTTCCTTTCACATGAGTAATACTAAGTAGTCTAAAAAGTAGATCATGTTGTAAAAACAACATTTTAGTGCTTCTGATAGTGTTCACAACATCCTATTAAAAAACTAGGTGGCATTTTTTCCCCCTGCCTTGTGGCATATTTTTCTTCTGTTCTCTGTTTTAAAAAAAATTAAGTTTAGGTCTGTGTTTATGAAAAGCGACAGCAACCCTTGATCAATGTCACTCAAGAAATTGGTTGATTTAAGGCAACGTCAGAAAAATTGAGCCTTTCTTTTGTTGTCAGGACATTCAATGTCGACTTCTCTGCTTTAATAGACTAAATACTGTGAGGCCCAAAACTGCTTCCTTCCACCTTGTTCTTTTGTTTAGAGTGCACAAGGAAATGCGATGATTTATTCTTATTGATGGAGGATGTATTTGTGTGTGTGTTTGTGTGTGTGTCTGTGTATGTGTGTGTGTGTGTGTGTGTGTGTGTGTGTGTGTGTGTGTGTGTGTGTAAGGGGTTGGGGGAGGCATTCATACCACTCAATACTAACCCAACATGGTACAATTATTGAATGGGTTGGTTTATTTTTATTGTCTGTACGGTATTTGTTCTGGAATAAAGAGGAAAAAGGGGGGTTCGGGAAGAGATGGTTCTGTATTGTAATTATGTATTCTAAAAGCTGTATAGCTAGGTTTGTGGGTTGTTGGAGGGCACCACTGGTAGGCCGTATTTCATTACTCTTTCCCTTGTTGTTTTTGCCTATCAGTCTTACTTTGAATGACCATTTTTGTATCAGGGTGTTATTCCTTTCCCCAGCAAACCAATATTGCTAGGGATTCCTACACCTGTGTTGTTTGATATGGGGGTGTTAGGTATTAACTATCAATCTGTGTGTGGGTGGTTGGTGGGTGCTCTAGTGTGGTTTGCTCCTTCTTTCCTTTAAATTGTTTATTATTCTTATCTTTCCTCCTTTTTAAAAATTTTAGTATATTGCTCGTAACACTTTTAATCTTCGGCAACTATATATGACCTTTTTGTGTTGCAAGTGCTGTAAAACCGTTAATTTAACAAAACTCAATCTGTGTTTGTCCTTGTAGCTGGCGGAGATGGTGAACCTGCATTTCTTGAGTCTGATGGAAGCTCTACAGGAGTGTAACTCTTCAGTGCTGGCCAAGGTAACAGTTGGAACTTGTTCTATCCCCTGCCCTGCCTGCGTGTTGGAGAGTTTTCTCTGGGTGGTTTTTTGTTGTTGTTTTTTTTAAATTAAAAAAAAAAAGGTTATTTGTCTTTAGGGAGAGTTTGCTGACCATGTAGGCTATTGTTCCTAGGATTGTTTGATGTGTTTGTTTTTGTTTGTAAACATTGTTTTCTGTGTTGAGGAAGGGACTTCAACTGTTTATATTGTTTAAAGAAAAGGGGGAGGGGGGTGTGGCAGTGTATTCAGGAGTCTTTTTGGAGGGGGAGGGGCCTTCCTTTACACTGAAGGAGGGGGGGTGTTTGTTTCCTTTAGTGAGAGGGATATTTTTCCCCTTCTGTTGAGCTGAGGGGGAGGATCCTTTGAAGAATGCCACTCACAGCAGCCTTTGTAACCTTTTGAATATTTTTGTTTTTCTCTCCTTCTTCGTGGGTGGTTGGCGGGTGCTCTGGTGGGGTTTGCTTCTTCTTTCCTATCAAACATGTATCGTCTTTATCTCTCCTCCTTCTTTTTTGTGTTTGTTACTCTCTTGTAACACCTCTAATCTTCGGCACTTAATGTGTTGCAAGTGCCGTAAAACTCTTACTAAAACTAAACTAAACTCTCCTTCTTCACAGCTGTTCCCGATGTGGACGTCAATTCTGTTTGCCTACCATGCACAGGTAATTGTTTTACCTTGTCAAACAACATCATGATTAGCTCACTGAGGATATATTGATGCAGTCTGGTTCTCTGACAATGCTTGAAGACCTCCCGTTTTGGGGATATGAAAGAAAAAAGCTAATTTTTGTTACTCAGGTTTTTCTTTATCTAGAACATGAAAAAGGCAGGCTATTTGCACACTATGGCAGGCTATTTGCACACTATGGCAGGCTATTTGCACACTATGGCAGGCTACTTGCACACTATGGCAGGCTACTTGCACACTATGGCAGGCTACTTGCACACTATGGCAGGCTATTTGCACACTATGGCAGGCAACTTGCACACTATGAAATATACAAATTTGTGTTTCTCAAGTTTTTGATGTGTGTCTGATGGTTTGAAACCTGCAGTAGCAATACCTTTGGTCTGCTGCTGATTGGGCATATGTGTGCACACCACTGTGTCCTTGGAGAGTTGAAGCTTGCACACTACATGTACTTTATTGAAAATGCCACATAGGGTACTACAAGATGGTCTGCTCCTCTGTTTGAGATATAAAAACTGTTTAAAAAAATAACATAACAATGTATAAAAAATAACCTAAAAAGTCCTTAAAAGAACATAAACAATTAATGTCCTCAAAAATACTGGGTGGCTACATCTACATACATTGTATTTGGAACCATTTGTCGTAAGGAGTGACATATTTTGTGCACAAAGAGTAGGAGCAAATATTGTTCTAAATTAAACATTTTGAGAAATAAACAAAATGTGTTTATTTTATCAGGGCTTGTGGACACATCTATGAAATTGTGTCAATTTTTTGTGGACTCCTTTTTATAGAGTGTGAACAATTTGTAATAACAATAATAACAGTAAATAGTATTTGCATAGCGTATATGCCCGCTTGACAGCAAGCTCTATGAATTTTACACACTGTATTATTACCCTAGTTGACCATAGAACACTCAGAAACTCTTTCTCAGCTTCCCGGGAAGCTTATAGTGCAACCAGCTGATTAAGTGCTTAAACGCCAACAGACTGAAAAGATCTTTCACTGTCTTTCTCTCTCTCCCTCTCTTTTTCTGTCTGTCTGTCTGTCTGTCTGTCTGTCTGCCTGTCTGTCTCTCTCTCCCTCTCTCTCTTAATGTCTCTGTCTCTTTCTCTCTCTTTCTCACACTCTCTCTCTCAGACACACATGCACACACACATACACACACACATCATACACACACATCATATACACACACACATCATACACACACATCATACACACACACACACACACACACACACACACACACACACACACTCACACTCTGATTCATGTTCTTCCGTCCCCCGGTGATCAGTTACCCGGACACCTCCAAGTGCGCCTGCAGACGTGTCAGAACTGGGAACCGCCGCACCCGACCAAAGACCAGACCTCCTTCAACTCGGCCATCTTGCTGTCCTGGCTCAAGCGGATCCAGTTCAAACTGGGGCAGATCGAGGTCCAGTCCTCGGCGGCCACACAGATCTACATTGTCTGAGGGAATCACAGATCTACATTGTCTGAGGGAATCCAATACCCATATTGTCTGAGGGAATCAAATATCCATGTTGTTTGAGGGAGGGCAACTTTTACATGTGTATCCATCATATGAGGTGTATTTTGACATATGTATCCATTGTTAGAGGGATACTTTGATAATCCCTTGTCTAGGGGATACTCTGTCATTTGTGTCTATTTTCTAAGGAATACTTTGACATATGTATCCATTGTCTGAGGGCAACTTTGAGGCATGTTTCCATGGTCTAAAAGATACTTTGACATATATGTCCATGGTCTAAAGGAGACTTTGATAATCCATTGTGTGAGGGATACTTCAACAATCCAAGTTGAGGGATACTTCGATAATCTCTTGTCTTGGGGATACTTTGACCTAAAGTATATTTATTTGTCTGAGGGGTACTTTGACAATCTCTTGTCTGAAGATATTATGACATTTTTATATATATATCCATTGTCTTAGGGATATTTTGTTATTTATATCCATTGTCTGAGAGATACTTTGATGTGCGTATCCATTTTCTGAGAAATATATTGACATATTTATCTTCTGTTGGAGGAATTCTTTGACATATGTATCCTTTGTCCGAGGGCTTCTATGACGTATGTGTTTATTGTCTGAGGGATACTTTATCCATTGTGCAAGGGATGTAAACACCCTATATATAGTCTGAGGGATACAAACACCTTCAATATACAGTTGGGCTCTAAGCTCTAAGAAACCTTGATAAATTTGAAAGGAAGACTGTCAATCTGCAGGGTTTTTTTTTATAGATGCTAAGGCTCGGCACAATGGTCAAACAATGACTGATCGGGAAACAGGAAGTTGACTCGTCCAAAAATCTAAAGGTAGAGTACAGTGCTAGTCTCAGCAGTATTAAAAAAGGACTGTAGTTTTCCTAGATGTTCAGAAGGAGTGGAATTGTCAGACGGGTGGAACTATGATGTTTCATCCTGTCTTCTTTGTCTCCTCCTCACTGTTTTTTGAGGTCTGGGACAGAGATGTCAGCTTGTGCAGCCTGTGGTTTTAATACAAGCTGTTTTGTATTTAGCTGTTTAATGCTTATTTATACCCCAGTGTTCAGTTGTTATGTGATAAAATTGTCTAGTCTTTTATAAATGAATAAAAAGTGACTTTTTTTTTCTCACTTTTTATGGTGTATCTGTGTTTTTTAAGAGTTGATGCCTGCCGTGGTGTAGGAGGTTACACATTATGTGTGCCTCATGGGAGCTTCAGGTTCAAACCAAGTTTTGTTCAAATTAATATTTTTTTCTTTTTCCTTCCTCTTGGCCTGATGTCCTGAGAGGGAGCCAAGGTGGAGCTACCTTTCAAGATCCAGCCTATGTCACAACCTTACTGTGTGGAGAGGGGCATTGAATCAATCATTACCTAGAATTTTTATATTTCTGAAAATTTATTTGTGTGAGGTACAGTAGGACAGTCTAGTGAAGATGTATGCTTCCCGGGAAGCTGAGAATGTTTCGGAGTGTTCTATGGTCTGCTGGGGTAATAATATAGTGTAAAGCGCATAGAGCCTGCTGCTGAGCGGGGATATGCGCTATACAAATGCTATCTATTATTATTATTATTAAGATTTCTCTGTCTACTGTTGTGCACATATTATTCTGGTTTTGTAAGTAGCGCTAGTAGAAAAGTCTACTGAAAATTTCTCACTCTACCGTTATACGTATAATTCTGGTTGTGTAATAAGTGCTAGTACTTATTTGAAGTAATTTTGTCATGTGTTATTTATTTGTATTTAATAGTGTAATGTGGGGGTAACTACTGGGAAGGATGCTGTCTCTGTTTAAGTTTAACAGATTGGGATGGAAGGTAAACTCATAGTATTACTTTCATTTTGTGCAATAAATCTTTGTTCTAGAGATCCCTGTTTATGTTGTCATTGATTTCTATACATGCTTATAAAAATTATAATATTTATATATGCCTTCTTACCTTCCATATAACCAGGAATTATTTATTCATACAGACACCAGCTATGTTTAGGTGTTGTTTAGGCCTACCTACTTACTTGATGCCCTAGACTTTTCATTCTTAAAAAGGAGCATTATTTTTAATTTGTTTTGTATCATTTGTAACTTAAAGACTTGAGTCGTTTACTTTGCTAGGTAGCATGTTGTGTTAGCTTGCGTGACGTTACCACTATATCAAAAAGTCATGTCTGATGTACAGCTGAACTCTGCACTACACTATAGGTGACTCACAAGTCATTATTTGCATTGTGTTTTCTATTTTGGTCTATCTATGTCTGCTTGTGGCAAATCTTTATTTTGACACACACAGGCTACGTTTTCTTGTTTCTTAAATTACTTTTTACAAGTACAGGCTACATTTACTCTGAAAAAGTCAGTTTTACCCTGATTTGCATAATAATTTGTTAGGTTTTTAATTGATTCAGCCCACAGATAATTTTGACTCCAGATGCAAATAATTTGTGACCGCTTCGTGACCTCACGGGTGGTCTCACAAAAAAAATTAGTAAAGAAATATCTAAATTTGATAAAACCCTATGTGTGGCATATAGAAATGTTCAGAAAAAAAAAATACAATTCAATGACACCAGAAAAAAAGGGTTGAAATGTAAGTGGTAATGAAAATAGAAAAGAGGAAAATGATGCAAAGAAAAGGGAGCAATAGATAAGAGCTGCTTTGAGCGACTCTGCGTCAAAACGCAAGAGAGTCAGCCACTGTGAGTGGAGCTGCGGGCTGAATCAGTTAATTCACACATCAGTATACTTTTGTACACTGGTGTGCTCTGGCTATCTGTTGTTGTGTGGTATTCATGAATGATATGTGGCAGAAAATGCATAAGCTAAATGAGACTTACGAGGAAAAAGAGGAGAAATTACTGAAGCAGTGAAGCGAGAATTTTTTTTTCTTTTTCTGTCATGTCAAATCTTGTGATATTGTGAGCTTTGTTCGGGTTTCTCTAGAACTGTTGTGATGCCAAAATTATTGTGATCTGAACTGTAACTCTGCTCCTTGACGATGTACACCCCAAGAACTCAAATAAATTATTGTCCTTGACTGCAACGTTTGGTTTTGTTTGTTCTTTCCTTATCTGAGTAAAGAGAAGCACATTGATTCGATAATGATCATTTGTGTGTGTGCCTGGAAAGAGGTTCCAGTTGTCAAAAATTTTGATTAAAATAGGGTTTATTCTTGTAGCCAATACAATGCTGAATACGCTGATAAAAACATTTTTCAAATATCTCAAGTACTTTTAAAGATATGCTACATTTTGTAACTTTACTTTTACTTTTTCATCCTCTGTTGCCGTTGAGCGTAGGCCAGCTCCACAGCTCTTTCAGTTGTGATGTTATGTTTTTTTAGGGTTTCCTTGACACCCTCGATCCACCTTTTGCGTGGCCTTCCTCTTCCTTTATAGCCTGAGTGCTTGGTGTTGTAGGCTCTAGAGGCTGGCTGGTAGTGACCTGCGTAACAGGTGGCCAAACCATTTTATCCTCTGTCTTTCTATATATAACTATAACGCAGGCAGGACTCAGTACCGATAGCTGCTCTTACTTCTTCATTTCTCTGCCTGTCTCATCTTGTGATGTTAAGGGTTTTGCGGAGACATTTCATTTTGCATGCGGTGATTTTGCTTTCATGGGTTTTGCTTAAGGTCCAGGTCTGGCACTGATAACATTATGTTGGTATGAATATTGAGGTGATAAGCTGTCACTTTGTGTCCATGGAGATGTTTGGATGAGATATGAGGGGTACGAGCTGGTAGGTGACAGCGTTGGCCTTTTGAGTTCGCATTCTATTTCTCTGCCTATAGACCCGTTTTCAGAAAAAGTGCTGCCAAGATATTTAAATTCCTTCTCCTGTTTCAGTTGTTTACTATTGACATTGGGTGTCAATACAATGTTTAGAGAAAAACCCAATTTCTAGCACATTTTACTTTGATGAAGTACAACATGCTGCAAAAAAAGTAATAAAACAAATATTGAGACTTAAAATATTATAAAATCCTTTCAGTATGCTATTAAGAAATGGTTTAACTGTGCTTTCGGATAGAACAAAAATTTTAACAGTACAATTTTTTTTGCCTTTTCACTTTCACCCCGTTACTCAAAAAAAGCTTTGCTGAAAACTGGACGATTTCTCCAGGCACACACCGATTTAGTGCGAGGGAGAAGTAATTTAGCCAGATCAAAATTAGAAAACGAGAGTTGAAAAGTTGGGGCTACCAGTGTATCCCTTCAAGCACCCACTTGTTTTGTTGTTCAAACTCTGGGCGGGGTTTGTGAGGGGAGAGATGAGGCTATACTATCGCTGTAACTTGTTGTGTTGTTCAAACACTGAGCGGGGTTTGTGAGGGGAGAGATGAGGCTATACTATCGCTGTAACTTGTTGTGTTGTTCAAACACTGAGCGGGGTTTGTGAGGGGAGAGATGAGGCTATACTATCGCTGTAACTT
>NW_004798606.1:7998-10394 GCF_000002075.1 Aplysia californica | reverse complement strand
TCGGCCGCTGTGAGTGGAGCTGCGGGCTGAATCAGTTAATTCACACGTCAGTATACTTTTGTACACTGGTGTGCCCTGGCTATCTGTTGTTGTGTGGTATTCATGAATAATATGTGGCAAAAAATGCATAAGCTAAATGAGACTTACGAGGAAAAAAAGGAGAAATTACTGAAGCAGTGAGGCGGGAATTTTACTTTTTTTCTTTCAAATCTTGTGATATTGTGAACTTTGTTTGGGTTTCTCTAGAACTGTTGTGATGCCAAAATTATTGTGATCTGAACTGTAACTCTGCTCCTTGACGATGTACACCCCAAGAACTCAAATAAATTATTGTCCTTGACTGCAACGTTTGGTTTTGGTTGTTGTTTTGTAATCTGAGTAAAGAGAAGCACATTGGTGCGATAATGATCATGTGTGTGTGTGTGCCTGGAGGGTAGTCATTTCGTCACACGGTCATCTCGTCACAACCCAATTTTGTGTGACGAGATGACTTCGCTTACATAGGCCTATCTCTCCTAAATTTATTTTTAACAGAACTAATAATATGATCTTGCCAATCACTCCTTTTATCAATAATACCCAAAAATTTGTTGATTGGACTCGATTGATTTCAATATTGTCAATTCAACAAGTATTTATGAATGGTGTAGCTGATCAGGTAGGCAGGACGACTCGCACAGCTGCCCCCCTCCCCCAAAAATCGTGATTTGCGATTGCCTTCATAATGCGTGTTTGATATTTTCAACTGTGCTACAAAATGACCGACTCCATTCAACCTTGTGAATTCTGGGTGTGACGAGATGACTGTGACATCTTGACTGCAACGGTGTGACGAAATTACTGGTATTCGCCTGGAGAGAGGTTCCAGTTGTCAAAAATTTTGATTAAAATAAGGGCATATTCTTGTAGCCAATTCAATGCTGAACACGCTGATTTTTAAATGTTTCAAATATCTCAAGTGTTTTTAAAGACATGCTACATTTTGTAACATAGGGTGTAAAAACAATATTTAGAGAAAACCCAATTTCTAGCACATTTTAACCTTCAATGAAGTACAACATGCGAAAAAATAACTAATAAAAGAAATATTAAGACTTAAAATATTATAAAATCCTTTTAGTATGCTATTAAGAAATGGTTAAACGTGTGTTTTCGGATGGAACTAAATTTTAACTGTACAAATCTTTTTGCCTTTTCACCCCGTTGCTCAAAAACAGCTTTGCTGACAACTGGCACCTTTCTCCAGGCGCACACACATTTAGTGCAAGGGAGAAGTAATTAATTTAGCCAGATCAAAATAAGAAAGTGAGAGGAAAAAAGGTGGACAACTAGTGTCTCCCTTCAGAAGTTCAGGCACCCACTTGTTTTGTTGTTTAAACACTGAGCAGGGTTTGTGACGGGAAAGGTGAGGCCATCAACTAGAGCTGGGCGAAGAATCGAGTCCGGAACCGATTCCCAAGATTAATACTATGGAAGAAAAGTTCCGACTTCGTTTTACGAAAACCAAAGGTTACCAATAATTTTAATCATTTAAATCCTCTTTTTTCAAATTTTTTTTTTTTTAAATCCCCAAAAAACCCAAGTTGAGGCTTTGTAGTGTTCCGAAATCAAGTTTATTCTAAACCTTGAAGATGTCTGAGCCAATTAGGTAACCACTGAAAGAAGTCATATCATTAGAAAGTAAGTAATTGGGTTCGGAGTCGATTCCTACGATTCCTAGCCTTCAACAATTGGGAACCTCGCCGCCCAGCACTACCAACAACTATGGCTGTAATTTGTTGTGTAAATGTTTCATGCCCCCTTTGACACAGTTGAGACCCTTTCAGAGGTGGGCTGCTTCAAACCTGCCTGTCCTGGCTAACTTGGGGCTGAGAGTGGGATACAGCATCTCAGCAGACACACGGAGATAGGGGGTTCTCGTGGTCGAGAGGTTATTGTGTTCGCCTCCCATTCCATAGGTCCCGGGTTCGAATCCGGATAGCGATGAAAAATTTTCTTCTCTAAAATTGTCTCCTTTCACTTCCTTTCCTGCTCTATTGCAATGTTCTGTCGTCTGCTTTCGTCTCCGCTTTCTGTCCCAACCCCCTCTCCTCCTTTGCTCCCTCCTCTGGGCTCCTGACTCTTTCTGCAGCCTTTCTACTGCTACTCCTTGGCTCCTTCTGATTCTTACTGATGTCTTTCAGCCGCGCCCTGGACTTATAGTAGGTAAGATCTAACACCTACCCTTCTCGGATAAGGGCAAAAACTCTCTTAGGTCCAAAGCAGGTTGCACAGGTTAAATGGTCCAAAATGGATAAAAGTAGACTTCGGCAGCCACCCGAGCTGAATTCAAAATCTCCTCCCAAACTGAAAATGTTGCCCCGCTCGCTCACATGACTTTATTAATGCAGTTGCGA
>NW_004798606.1:4793-7169 GCF_000002075.1 Aplysia californica | reverse complement strand
GTCATGAATCACCTGCCGGGACAAAATCACCAGAACGGTTTGCGAGGGAAAGAAGAAATAGCTGTGCACAGTTGAAACGAAATGGGCCACTCAGTTGGTACATGTATCATGCTACAGCTCATCCAGCTAAAAAACATCAAGTTTTTATGCAGATAACTTTTGACTGCCTGCATCGATCTTTATCAAATTTTTACCAAAAATCTTTTATTATATCAATTCGTCTTGAATGTTTATAAGTAAATGATTCTGTCCCGATTATCAATAAGCATTGTTTTCTCTTTGTCTGTTAACAAAATAGTTTGAGTAAAAAAAGAAGTGATAAATTAGTGCGACTCGTATCATGTCCTTATACTGTGTATTTTAAAGCCACACATTACGTTGTTTTTTTCTCTTCTCTTTCTAATTTACGGCTCCTTGCTTGCACGCAATTTTTCGGTTTTGGAAATTTCCAGTTATTTCGGATTCAAAAAGGAGTTTTAAAAAAAATAGAATATAAACTATTATGGAATATGTTTCATAACTGTACAGTAAATATATTATGTAAATATAATATGTATAATTTCAAGCTCAGGTGGACGCCCAGGAAAAATACCCGTGTCGAAGCAACGTACCCTTTCCCATCAACCTGTAACATTGGAAAAAAATATTGCTCAAAAAGACAAGTCAGGATTGCCATTATGTTGTTATGTAAAATCTCGAGACTCATAGTTAAAAGAATTAA
Organism: Aplysia californica; assembly: GCF_000002075.1. Lineage (NCBI taxonomy): Eukaryota > Metazoa > Mollusca > Gastropoda > Aplysiida > Aplysiidae > Aplysia > Aplysia californica. The sequence continues at coordinate 6,448 of NW_004798606.1, read as the reverse complement.
AAGTTCACAAAAAACTATGACGGTTTTTAGTTGGATGAGCTGTAAAAATCTAAGGTGCACTTGGTCTCGAATCCCCAATAAGGTCCCCAATACATGTATGTGTTCTTGAAAAGACGTATCTCAAAGGCTGCTAAAAATGACTTACGTCTGTATGCAATACTGCCCGTGAGTTGTTTTATTGAAGTATTTTCAAAGACTTTCCACACATTTGGTTTTGTCTTATCCTAACCTCACAGTGTAGAAGGGCGCGTAAAACTCATTAAAAAATTGCCATAAAAAGAAAAGAAAGTAAGACAAATATGTGAATTTTTTAGTTGGAATCTATTCCACGTGTGTACCCCGTTTCCGAGAGTGATATGTTATAGGATTGCAGTAACTGAACCCATGGGCCCGGGATTACGAGGCCAGTGTGTTGACCACTACACCACGCTGGCCCCGATTATGACAAAAGCGAAAAAAAACCCTCAAGAAATGAAGACCGCAGTGGAAAAACTGTCCAAATCATCTTTTCAGGTTTAGGAGAAAAAAAAAAATAAAAAAACAACAACGAACGAGTTCTAAATTTCAAGACTCTTTTTTTAAAACTCAGAACGTTTTCTCTTTTTACCCTCTTTTAAAAAGAGTCTTTGCCTCCCGGGTGGTTTGAGGGCTCCACTGGTGGATACATTTCTTTTCTTTTCCTCTATTGTCTCTGTCTGTCATATTTTTCTCCGCACAAAAGGACTGTTATTGTATCGGAATGCTCTTATCTACCCAAACTCAAAGGACTGAGTTTGGCAGCCGTTTAACAATTTTAAAAAAAATCCTATTCGTAAATGAGTTGGTGACTGAAAAAAATTGTAATGACAAAATTTCGGAGACAGGCTGCTTCGATCTCACCTGCTAAGGCCATGAGGACACTAGATTTTAAAAAAAACAACCCGGTCGGGAATCAAAATCCCGTTTACTGCGTGCCACGGCAAAGTGCCGAACCGCTACACCAGTGACCTCGATCGTTTTTCTACTGCGGTCGTCTAAATAATGTAGAACGGCCAAAACAGCAAAAACAACACAGAAGGTAAACGGTGGGATGAGCCGTGGGATTCTTGAAGTTTCGAGAAAAATGTCCTCATAGTCAGAGATGTTCAAATGATAATGATTGTGATGAAGTTATCAGTGATGTCACAAAGCAGTGGTGACGTCATTAGTGGTGTGATGGTCGATAGATATCGACGTCATCCGGGATAACGAATCTCGTTACAGTGATGTCTCCGGTGATGACATCATTGGAGGGAGACTGGGTGGTGATGTCGTTAGTGGTGTAACGGTCTATAGAGGTTGACGTCATCAGACAACGAATCTAGCAGTGGTGACGTCATATGTGATGATGTCGTCACAGGATCTGGCGACGGTGACGTCATATAGTGAGGAAACAGCCGAGAGAGCTGCTTGCAGTGAGTGAGGCACTAAAGCTGGCGGGGTAGTCACGTGACATGACATGGCGTGTTGTGGCTGGTTTAGGGAGTGGGGTGGTTGAGGGTGGGATGGGGGGTCAAGGATAGGGGTCTGGAGACCACAGAGCCACGCCCCTTCATGCTGCCCGCATCTAGGCTGGGAATTAATTGTTGGGTAAAGGGTGAAGGGATGTCGAGATTTGTTGGGAAGAGGGTGGGGGT
>NW_004798606.1:0-1475 GCF_000002075.1 Aplysia californica | reverse complement strand
TAATTTAATCATATTTTCCCAAAATAATTGAGGGTAGATTAACAAACTTTTCTTCCTAAATTTATATAAAATACTGAAATCTCCGTCACAGGAAAATTGGAGTGTTCACAGCACTTTCCGCGCCTCTCACACATTTTGCATACGTATATGGCCTACGTCACAGTTCACCAATGATGTCTTTTAATGGCAAAACGTGTTACAAGAAATACATTTTCATAATGAACGAACACGTTTTAGCACTAAAGGTCCTCAAGCCAGACGTTCAATATGCATATTGTTGAGACTAGGGAAAAAAATGATGGACTTGTTATGAAAAGCGACATTGCCCCAGCTGTAAACCTTTTACAATCTGTAGAAACCATCCACTTGGATGTTTAATTAGTATAATTTACGAAGGAATTTTCTAGAATACAGCTGACAGATGTTTACAAAAAAATGTTGATCTGTTAAGAAAACTTGATACAAGTCATTGTGCAAAAACTGGAGAGTCTTCGACCCATAGTTTAGGAAATATTTGACAAGTTGCGCCACGAATTTTGGACTGCACACTCGTTGCCACACCGACGACTGGCAGACACGGCGACGCATGGAAGAGACACGTTGTTGGATGTTGTTGTTGTTGTTGTTGTTGTTGTTGTTGTTGTTGTTGTTGTTGTGTCTGTTGTTTTCAAATCCCTTTCGCAGCGAGCATTTCGCTCTTGGCAGCGCAATACCTCCCTCAAGAAACCACATGTCCTTGTCATCTGGTCAACGCCAGAACGTTGTTGGATAAACTGGAGGAGGAATCTGCTGCTAGATTCTTTCTAATTATTGTTCAAGTTCATCTTACGTTTGGGAGCTAGTCGGTTCTCGCTAAGATTGGACTTTATGCAGAGACATTACATGCCGGATTAATGCCGGACACCATCTGTTCTGGAGATGAACGTGGTGAACGTGTCTGTCTTGTCTCTGCGTTGTGACCACAGGCCTCCCACTTCCAGGTCGACCATTCGTCTTTCTTGACGCTCCGGCAAGTGCTCACAAACGTCCAATGCTGTTTCTGAGGACGTTGAGCCTTTGAGCTACATCACGCTATGTATTTCCAGCCTGAGGCATTCCTAAAGTTCGCCTTCTATCAATTTCCGACAGAAGTAGTATGCTTTAAAAGCAGAAATATCGCTGTATTTTATGGTTTTCGACACAAACAGAATTAAAGAGAGTGAATCGTAGACTCAAATTCTCAAACGTGTACAAATAGTTGCATTATAAGGCTGTTGAATGGATTTAAAACCATAAAGTAATCTTCATCTGCAAATAAGAGATTTATGCTGAAAATCTTGCATCTTACGGGAGCAACTTAAGTCACCTTCCACGCAAACTTGGTTTGCTGTTTATCTTCAAGTAATTAAGCTGTGGCCATTTAAAGACTGCACCCTTTCTTTTTTCCTTGAGTATATAAGTCAGAATCAGAGAGAGAGAGAGAGAGAGAGAGAGAG
>NW_004798605.1:128172-129560 GCF_000002075.1 Aplysia californica | reverse complement strand
CCCTCAAATCACCCCCTCAAACTGAATTCCGAAAAACAATCTCCAAATATAACACAAAATCACAGAGCGGTAACATCAGAGACAAAGACTGTCTGTATCGACAGTTGAGACAGGCGGTGTCCAGTGTCAATTTATGTCAGTGAACGAAACGGAGTGGAGAGTAGGGATCAAAGAGGGAGGTGAGGGAGGAGATGGGGGAGAGGGGAAGGGAGAGAGGGGAAGTGATCAAGGGGGGGAGAGAGATAGAGAGAATGGGGGAAAGAGATGGGAGGGAGGAGGAATTGGGGAAAGCGCCGGGGTTAAAAGTTAGTGTTAGGGTGAGGGTGGGAGGAGGAGGAGGTAGGAGGTAGGAGGAGGAGGTAGGAGGTAGGAGGATGAAGGAGGGCAAAAAGGAGGAAGGAAGACAAAAAGGAGGAGGAAGGAAGGGAAGAAGGAGGGTAAGGGTGGGAGGAAGAAGTGGTGAAGGAGAAGGAGAAGTGTGAAGAAGAAGAGACAAAGGAGGAGGAGGAAAATGGAGGTATAAGCCAACGCCTTCACACGCTGGGAGATCTTACATATCTAGATGGTAGCAGAGAGGAAGGATGGAGAGATGGAGAGATAGTTTTAGCTTTAGTAGAAGTTTTACGGCGCTCACAACTGCATAAGGTCATATGAACGCCAGAAGATTAGAGGTGTTACAAGAGAGTAACAAACATAAAAAAAGAAGAAGGGGGAGAGTTAGGACGATAGATGTTTGATAGGAAAGAAAGAGCAAACCACACCAGAGCACCCGCCAACTACCCATCATGGAGAAACGGAGAGATAGAGAGGGAGACATGGAGAGAGGGAGAGATGGAGAAAGGCAGAGAGGGAGAGATGGAAAGAGTGAGAGAGTGGAAGTATAGAGGTCTCATCAGACAGAGTGATATAGTGAGAGAGGGGAGGTATAGACTCACGTGCTGCATGGTTTTACAGATCTGGTTGACCACAAAGAGCAGAGAGAGTGGAGGTATAGACTCACGTGCTGCATGGTTTTACAGATCTGATTGACCACAAAGAGTAGGGAGAGTGAGAAAGTGGAGGTATAGATTCACGTGCTGCATGGTTTTACAGATCTGATTGACCACCAAGAGTAGGGAGAGTGAGAGAGTGGAGCTATAGACTCACATGCTGCATGGTTTTACAGATGTGGTTGACCACAAAGAGTAGGGAGAGTGAGAGAGTGGAGGTATAGACTCACGTGCTGCATGGTTTTACAGATCTGGTTGACCACAAAGAGTAGGGAGAGTGAGAGAGTGGAGGTGTAGACTCACGTGCTGCATGGTTTTACAGATGTGGTTGAGCACAAAGAGTAGGGAGAGTGAGAGAGTGGAGGTATAGACTCACGTGCTGCATGGTTTTACAGATCT
>NW_004798605.1:125525-126816 GCF_000002075.1 Aplysia californica | reverse complement strand
AAATCTAGAGATATAGCAAAATAGAGAACAGATGGTGAACTAAAATCTAGAGATATAGCAAAATAGAGAACAGATGGTGAACTAAAAATCTAGAGATATAGCAAAATAGAGAACAGATGGTGAACTAAAATCTAGAGATATAGCAAAATAGAGAACAGATGGTGAACTAAAATCGAGAGATATGAAAAATAGAGAACAGATGGTGAACTAACATAGAGAGATATGGAAAAATAGAGAACAGATTTTGAACTTTAAAAAGTAGAGAGATAGACGGAAACCTATGATGAGACGTCTTGTGAGGCATAAACTCCTCAAGACTAACGTGAGCTGAACAAACAAACCACAGACGGAGAAAAAGACTCACTTCTGAGCATTGTACGGCGGAGGGCTGTGTTCCCTGTGACCTTGAGCCGCGGCCTCTCTGGAGGGTTGTCGCCACAGAGGGATCGGCTCCACGGCTGTGTGCACCGGCCGACTCTACACACACAAACAGACAGACAAACAAACAAAGTTTGAGAAAGACAATTCTGCACCACAACTTCACCAGACGTTCACCCCAACACAGCTTCACCATATGCTCAGCACAACACAACTACAAAAACACATGCACATACACACACACTCACAAACATAAATATACACACACACATACACACACACATCTACACACCACACACATACACACTACATACACACCCACAATCAACAATCAGCACTGGTAGGACCATGTGGTAAAAGCTCATTAATTTATAGATAGAGACACAGTCAAATAATATACATATAACTCGAGTCACAGTTAAATAATATACGTATAACTCGAGTCACAGTTAAATAATATACGTATAACTGCAGACACAGCAGAGCAGCGTTCCCCCAACTCACGTGGTATCCAGATGTTCCTTGCAGGCAGGCAATCTTCTGAATGGACTCATTGAGGCCGTTGTTCTGGTCAGCGAGGACGCCAATTCGGATCTGGTTCGCTTTCACCTGGTTCTTCATGTCTTGCACAATATCGCCAGACCCTGTCGAAGGCAAGGCGCCAGCTTGTATTTTGACAATGAATATGATAATCTTTATTTATCTCACAGGGAGAAATTTGTCTTGGTCGTTAACAATGGCAGTAGACGTTACAAAGGTTAGGTGCACTCACGCATACACCTAACAAGACTGGACATTAGTAAATACATGTCTCACGTGCTGGGCAACCCGCTCTGTAAAACATTCTCTCTCTCTCTCTCTCTCTCTCTCTCTCTCTCTCTCTCTCTCTCTCTCTCTCTCTCTCTCTCTCTCT
>NW_004798605.1:122016-123408 GCF_000002075.1 Aplysia californica | reverse complement strand
AAACAACCGCCTCTTTACAGACCTGCAGAGGGATCATCCAAGCCAAAAGCAGAGACGAGTGGCTAAACAGATGGGCCAACGCAGAAACAGGAAGATCTCTCTTCGGGTACATGGACACACCCAGATGACAAGGACATGTGGTTACTTGAGGGAGGCATTGCGCTGCCAAGAGTGAAATGCTCGCAGCTAAAGGGATTTGAAAACAACAACATGTAAGTGCCGAAGATCTGAGGTGTTACAAGAGAGTAACATACATAAAAAAAGGAGGAGTAAAAGGAGGGGAGGTAAAGACGATAGATGTTTGATAGGAAAGAAGAAGCAAACCACACCGAGGCACCCACCAACCACCCACACCGTGATTTCTGCACCGTCGGACCACCAATGAAAAGCTGACCTTGTAGGTCGGAGTTGACAGGACCGTTGAGGTCCGGGTACTCGATGATCATCCTCTCTCGGTCCGCCGCTTCGCGCAACTGCTGCTCCATGTCAGCGAGAGACTTCCCCGTCTCTTTGATCGACTCCTCCAACGTTTCTTTCTCTTTCTGCAGGTTTTTCATGATAATCTGAAAATTGTCATAAATACATATAAGCAAATGAATACACAATTACAGGAGTATGAAAATACATAAATACATAGATACAAAATTACATAAGTATGTTAATACATATAAGTAAATGAATACAAAATTACATAAGTATGTTAATACATAAATACATAGATACAAAATTACAAGAGTGTGTAAATACATAAACACATGAGTACAAATATACATAAATACATAAATACACAAATACGTAAATACAGAGAACTCATTGGCCAGACAAGATCTAATCAGTCCCGTTGTGACGATGCACACAATGGAAGTACGTTGGGAACAAAGCTACAAAGGCCGTTTTGTCGACTGGACAAAGTCTGAAATAACACCGAGTGAACACACGACGAAAACTTAAAGGGGACTGTCTTCTATTTCATATCCAAACAATAAACATTTGGCTATGTTATTTACTGAGTTAGCTATGTTTTAAAAAAAATTGAGTTAACTTTACGTTTCATTGAGGTAACTATGCTATTTATTGAGTTCACCATGCTATTTATTGAGTTCACTATGTTATTTATTGAGTTCACCATGTTATTTATTGAGTTCACCATGTTATTTATTCAGTTCACTATGTTATTTATTCAGTTCACCATGTTATTTATTGAGTTCACCATGTTATGTATTGAGTTCACTATGTTATTTATTGAGTTCACCATGTTATTTATTGAGTTCACCATGTTATTTATTCAGTTCACTATGTTATTTATTCAGTTCACCATGTTATTTATTGAGTTCACCATGTTATGTATTGAGTTCACTATGTTATTTATTGAGTTCACCATGTTATTTATTG
>NW_004798605.1:118723-120342 GCF_000002075.1 Aplysia californica | reverse complement strand
GAGTCATGACCACAGACACATCTCCCATCTGGTTTTTGGTTTGTTCGTTTGAGTAAAGAGAAGCACATCGACACAATAACGGTCATTTAGTGCTGGGAAAAAGTAAGACAGACAGACAGACAGAAACAACACAGGGAATGTAGAGAAGTAGGACCTACCAGTGGCACCCTCCAACCACCCACACAGACAGAAACAACAGAGGGAAAAGTTAAGAAGTAGGACCTACCAGTGACATCCTCCAACCACCCACACAGACAGACAGAAACAACAGAGGGAAAGTAAAGAAGTAGGAGCTACCAGTGGCGCCCTCCAACCACCCGCAATGATGTTTGGGAAAGGAATGATGTTCAAACAATTAAAACAAAAAACCCCCCCCAAAAAACAACAAGAAAACCAGCAGAACCGGACGGTCAAAAGCGGGTCATGAGCTGACCTCATTGTGTCTGCGGACACTTTTGGCTTTGCCTTGCTCCCTGGTCAGGGTCTTGTTGGCACTGTCCAGCTGCGTGGTCACTTCGCTGAGCTGACATCTCAGGCGGTCCACTTCCTCCGACAGCTGGACACCTCTCTTCACCTCCTTGGACTTCTGGGCCAGCTCTTTCTCCAGTCTTGTGTGCTCCGTCTCTGGGACATGACAGAAAGTACCATACGATGGTAGACTTAACAGAGCAATAGAGTCCCATCTCTGGGACATGACAGAAAGTACGATACGATGGTAGTTGTTGTTGTTGTTTTCAAATCCCTTTAGCTGCGAGCATTTCACTCTTGGCAGCGCAATGCCTCCCTCAAGTAACCACATGTCCATCCATACAATGGTTATCTTAACAGAGTAATAGAGTCCCATCTCTGGGACATGACAGAAAGTACCATACGATGGTAAACTAACAAAGTAATAGAATCCCATCTCTGGGACATGACAGAAAGTACCATACGATAGTTAACTTAACAGAGTAATAGAGTCCCATCTCTGGGACATAAATCGGCACAGTACGAGCATGACATTGATAAATCAGCCCATCTACAATTCTACTGTGCATAAGAACATGTTCATATCACCCCTTTGGTTCCCATTTCTGGGACATACAGAAAGTTCTAAACAATGATAAGACTTTCAACCTCTCCTCTAGTGTCTGTCTGTCTGTCTGTCTGTCTGTCTGTCAGTCAGTCTGTCTAACTCACCGATGTCTTCCAAGACTTTCTCCCTCTCCTGCAGCTGTGTCTTCACACTGTGTAAATCCTTCTCCTGTTTCTCCAGTGTGTGCTGCAGGAGTTGTTTCTGACGCTGCTCCTCCCACATCTCCTCCTGCAGTCTCTTCTCCTGCTCCAACATCTTGCTCTGACGGAAACACGCAGACGTTCCAGATTTTTGTTTTCGTAATAAGAGTTTTACTGCACTTGAAACATAATAATAAGGTCATATAAGTGCCGAAGATTTGAGGTGTTACAAGAGAGTAACAAACACAAAACAGAAGGAGGGAGATAATGACAATAAGATGGGGGTTTTTTAGTTTAGTGTCAGTAAGGTTTTACGGCGCTCGCAACTGCATAAGGTCATATGAGCGTCAAGGGGTGGATGTCTACAGAGTCCAAAAGGGGAATCAGGCTTACTCTGCTCACCT
>NW_004798605.1:115571-118414 GCF_000002075.1 Aplysia californica | reverse complement strand
CCCCCCCCAAAGCGTGAATAACACAGACTGTTTGACACCGATCTCTGAATAACCTAATCATTTATCTAATCTACCATGTGCTATCTAAGAGCTTTCTTGTCGTATCTCCATTTTTTTTAAACAGTAAAAATGTGACTCTTACTTAAGCTCACTCTTTGTTATGAACTGTTTTCACTGTTATTAAAAATGGAGATAGGACAAGAAAGCTCTGAGGTCACGAACTTTCCCCGGACTGTTTGACACCAATCTCTGAATGACCGAATCATTTACCTAAGCAACTATGCTTAGCGTAGGAAGAAAAGAAAAATAATCCTAAAAATAAAAAGTGGGGCGTGCTGAAAAATGAGTTACTTCTCGCAATCCACAAATGGAGATATTGGCCAAAAATCGACACTAGGGTCAAATTTGTAGATTTTCTATTGACGCCATATTCTTTACGTATAACATGCCTTTTATTATTTCATGCTTTAAAATGATAAAAACTTCACCTATAAGTGTGATTTATTGATTTCCATTGGACTAGAATCCAAGAAGTAACTAATTTTGTTTGCACGCTTCACAAATAATTTCCAGGAAAGTTGTTTACTGACTTCCAGCTGCCTGCGTAGCACGGACTGAATCTCCTTCTCTTCCTTCATCGTCTTCTCACAACTCTGGGCTTTTTCCTCCGCCACCCGCGTGCGTTTCTCGCAGCCTTTCAAGTCCGTCTTGAGGGGGTTGATGGTCTCTTGAAGAATTTCGATCTGTTTGCCGATGCGTGCCACGTCCTTGTTCTGTTCCACCATCCAGTGACACACGTCGCCGTATGGCAGAAGCTCGACGTGCCGCACTTTCCCTTTGAACTTTTTCAACGAGCACGGCAGTCCCTGGTCGCTACACACTTTGATGACCACGTCGCCCGACTCCCTCATCCGTTTCTGCACCACGTCGCACGACTCGCACGGAACAAACGCTGTCTCGTACGTCTGCGTAGACTTGGAGTAGCCGTCTTTTGAGATGCAAAGCTCCCCGTTGTGAGAAGATAAACCCATGAGGATTTTGTCGGAAGTGTTTGGGGGGATGAGGCCCAGAGTTCCCGGGGTGTCGATCACGCTGTATTCTCCTGGAGCCCTCAGGCTAGAAGGGTCGGCGGTCGCGGTATGACCAGCCACGGGGGGAGATCTGCCCAGCGCTTTTTCGTACTCCAGAAGTTTGTTGTTCTTTGACCAGTTCTGTGAAGTGGAGGAAACCAACCACAGTGAGGTTTGTTAGTTTTAGTACAGGTTTTACAGCATTTGCAACTGCATAAGGTCATATGAGCGCCAGAAGAATAGAGGTGTTACAAGAGAGTAACAAACATAAAAAGAAGAAGGGGAGATAAGGATGATAGATGCTTGATAGGACAGAAGAAGCAAACCACACCAGAGCACTCGCCAACAACCTACACAGTGAGGTTACTGAACACACAGTGCTACAAATGAAACAGAAAAAGAGAGAGGGGGGGGGGGGGAAGAGAGAGAGAGAGAGAGAGAGAGAGAGAGAGAGAGAGAGAGAGAGAGAGAGAGAGAGAGAGAGAGAGAGAGAGCTAGAGAAAGAGAAACAGAGTGAGAGAGAGAGAAAGAGAGAGAAAGAGAGAGAGGGAGGGAGAGAGAGAGAGAGAGAGAAGGAGAGAGGGAGGGAGGGATGGAGAGAGAGAGAGAGAGAGAGAGAGAGAGAGAGAGAGAGAGAGAGAGAGAGAGAGAGAGAGAGAGAGAGAGAGCTTTGTAACATCTACTGCCATTGTTAACGACCAAGACAAATTTTTCCCTGCGAGAAGAATAAAGATTGTCTTTGTCATGGAAAGATAAGTGACATCAGAGTGGCACGAGTGAAACAAACAGCATAAACTTCCAGACAGAATTCCTCACTTATATTTGAATCAGATAAAAATAAAAGTCCATTAAAACTGCATTTGTTTTTATTTGTGTGATTGACGTACTGACATATATATGTTTCTATCCAACGATCGACACATTGACATATATGCTTTCTATCCAGTATCTAATACTGATGATGATAGGCAGTAGAAAGTAAAACATCCACTTGCTTCAGCATGTTTTGGGGGCTCAACAGGAAGTTCTTCGTTACTTCAAAATTCCAAAATTAGAGGAGAAAATCGGTAATCAGGGCAGACGGTGTCAGTGCATTGACCGTTGGTACTTTCATTGAACCTAGATGACCTGAAAGTCCCTTCATTGAAGATTCAGACCTGCCCACACTGAGGCATTTGGTCCCTTTTAAGGACAAGTGGGCTCACAAACATTTCGAGAGTTTCCAGAAATCTCGACCTATAGTAAGAGAGGACATTGCCCTACCTGTAGGCGAAGTTTGGTTTCATTGGTGTGTATATTTGTTTGGTTATAGAGAAAACTCTCCTTGTTTTTTACAGAAACTGAACAAGGTGCAAAAACTTTACCTTCGATTTCCCCACAACAGCATTTGTCGGGATAGCCCTTGTGTTTAAAAGCAGCCATTTCTTCCAGGTGCAAAAAGATACAGGTAGAATGTTCTTGACATCCAAAAGGTACAAAATATATGATTCATACTTTTCACTACCAGCATTCCATTAAAAAAATTCTAAAAGAAAAAAAAGAATCCTCAGTGGAATGATGGCAAATTATAAACGTTGCATTGAAACGCGTCGGAAACTATTTTTAAAAATAATCCATAGAGACAAGAGAAAAAGGGGTAAAGAAAACATAAAGCAATAAGTAATATTATCAATAAATGGCAATCAGGTTCTACCTATCAATTTACAAATAATAAAATGATAAATCACTGAAAACAACCAAAAAACCCCTAAAGATGATGGACACGAGCACCCC
>NW_004798605.1:101706-113487 GCF_000002075.1 Aplysia californica | reverse complement strand
AAATTTTTTGTTTTCAAATTTTATCCGCAACCAATCACAATTGTGTTGCATAATCGCCTCTTACAGGAACCAAAGTTGAAAAATACTCAAATAAACAATACAGATGTATTCTAGAAACCATACTGAAAATGTTGGTATATAATATGTTGATATTTATTTGAATTTATGGCCCCCAAGACCTGTGAACTACGCACTAGTCATCATCTGATTTCGCCCTCCCGAAAAAAATTCGTCCACAAGCCGAAAATAATACGTAGCGAATGAGTTAACGAGTAAATTTCCTCTTTGGAAAGTAGAGGCACAGAGTTCCCCACGTCGTATGGATACGATAGCAAAACACGACGTACGGATAAGGTTAAGTGGTGGCACAGAGTTCCCCTCGTCGTATGGATACGATAGTAAAACATGACGTACAGATAGGGTTAAACCTTTCGCGACCTCAGTGCTTTCTTGCCCTTTCTCCATTTCTTCTTAACAGTGAAAATGTGACGTCTTCTTAGGCTCACTCTTTGTTAAGGACTGTTTTCACTGTTATTAAATATAGAGATAGGACAAAAAAAGCATTGAGGTCGTGATTTGCTGCACAAGAGTCAGACTGACCTCGCAGTTTTAGTTTTATTCTTAGTAAAGTTTGACGGCGCTCGCTACAGCAGAAGGTCATATGTGACATGACGTGGTGGAATCAGGCGCTTGTCAATTTTTGGGCATGTGGAGTTATTGGTATCATCTCAAAGCCTGTTCTTTTGCCTTGCTTTCTATGAAAAAACATGAATCTATCTTGAATAGAAGTCGAAATATTTGCGATTGAAGGAGGTGGGGGTAGCATGGTTTGAGGGGTAAAATTATCGTAAAAATGGTAATAAAAGCTATGTAACTTCTATAGCATGAGGTCTTTGAAAACTGAAAATCTATATATATATATATATATTATGTGCCATTAATCAACGTTTTTCAGCAATATTGACACAAAAATGTGTTTTTATATGGACATAAAAGGTGTTGAGCCAAAAAACAAAAATTTGCTAAAATGTCCAAACTGGAGGAAAAATGCCTGTTTCTTCGACGTCATAATTTTGACCGAGTGCCTGATTTCACCACGACGCCTCACATACGAGCACCGGACTGACCTCTGACTGCAGCTGATGGTAGAGCGTTTGCAGACTGCTCATGTGTGTCCAGTGTTCCTTGACCACTAGCCCGACTGACCCGGCCATACTCTCCACACCAGCGGTGTCTGCTTGACCGTTCGACACGTGGCTGCCCAGGTGAGAAACGGAGAACTTGGACAGGGCCTGGATGCAAAACAGCAACCTGTTGGGAGTCGGAGATGAGATGAGATGAGATGAGATGAGATGAGATGAGATAAGATGAGATGAGATTAGATAAGATGAGATGAGATGAGAGGAGATGAGATAAGATAAGATAAGGTAAGATAAGTTAAGATAAGTTAAGAATACTATACGAATAAGATAAGATGAGATAAGATAAAAATACTATAAGAATAAGAGTGTGCGTGTATGTGTACTTGCGTATGTGTGTTTATATATATATATATATATATATATATATATATATATATATATATAATTAAACGTTTAAACCTAAGAATCAGGCCATACGACAAATTGCTCTCAACATCCCACTGTCTGACCACCTCACCTGTCATACAGAGCTACATGACACCTCACCTGTCATACAGAGCTACATGACACCTCACCTGTCATACAGAGCCACATGACACCTCACCTGCCATACAGAGCTACATGACACCTCACCTGTCATACAGAGCTACATGACACCTCACCTGTCATACAGAGCTACACGACACCTCACATGTCAATGAACAGCTCATACAGAGCTACATGACACCTCACCTGTCATACAGAGCTACATGACACCTCACCTGTCATACAGAGACACCTCACCTGTCATACAGAGCTACACGACACCTCACCTGTCATACAGAGCTACACGACACCTCACCTGTCAATGAACAGCTCATACAGGGCTACATGACACCTCATCTGTCATACAGAGCTACATGACACCTCACCTGTCATACAGAGCTACATGACACCTCACCTGTCATACAGAGCCACATGACACCTCACCTGTCTATGAGAAGCTCGTAGAGAGCTATATGAGCCACCTGTCTGTCTTCGGCCTCCTCCGACTCCCCGGAGCAATCGTACAGGTCCAGCAAATCCTCAATGTCAAGGTCACCGGCCATTTTGTCCGGAAATTTCCACGACTGAGCGGCAACAGGCCCCACCCGCGAGGAGATCTGCGTGATGGTCCACTGGAGATCCTGGACGTCAGACTGCAGACTTTCCATGACATCCTGGCGACCCAGGAGATAGGCCATGGTGCCGCAAGCGCCGTCAACTGTCGGGGAAACAGTTCCGGTAGTAATAATAAAATTTGGAGGGATTTTCTTTTTCTAGTCAGAACACAACATTTTATGTTACTGTTATAGTATTGTATTGTATAGCGCTCAGGGCATGTGTACTTTAATCAGGGTTTAGCTATATATAAGTACACAGGCTCTGAGCGCTTTACAATACAGTACAACGTACAACAGTAACATAAAACGTGTTCTGACTAAAAGAAAATCACTCCAAATATTCATCTTACTGATTTAAAAACAGAAATGACTTCAGCTGACATTTGAATCATGAATCAAAAGATTTGATCTCTCTTAAAGTACTTGGCAAAGCAATCGACAGATCAGTACAGCTTGTGACGTCACAGAAATGTGAGATATCGCTGTTTTTTGGGGGGGGTTTTTCAAGTGTTTTACGGCACATGCAACTGCAGAAGGTCATATGAGAGCACGGAACACATTAAACATTTTCCGTCAGTAGGAAATTTTGAATTATGCCCGGGTGACGGCCGAAGCTTACTCTTATTGATATGGGACCATCAATGAATCTTGCACACAGACCCTCTGAGTTTTTCGTCCTTGTCTGAGAAGGCTAGGTGTAGATCTTTCCTACCAGAAGATCAGGGGTGTGGCTGAAAGACAACAGTAAGAAATTAAGGAGCCAAGGAGTAGCAGTAGAAAGGCTGCAGAAAGAGTCGGGAGCCCAGAGGAGGGGGCAAAGAAGGTGAGGGGGTGGGGGCAGAAAGTGGAAACAAAACCTCCTATATGTCCATTTGCGAACACTTCTATGTGGATTTTACAGAAAAACATTGATCAAAGGCACAAAAATATAAATTGACAGTTTCCACGGGCACTCAAGCTTAGGAAGTCACCACGTACCCTTTGGTGACCATTCTCGCTAATTTGATCTCTAACTCTAACACCAGGCCATCCCACCACTTTCAACCGTAAGTATCTTAACTTCTACTCAAGGTAAATGGGGGGTTTTTTTCGGTAAAAGCAAGTCAAATAAACAAGTTTTAAGATAATATCAATAACTATAAATAACTGCCTCTCAATGTCCCACACATAGCACCCTGCTGAGTTCTTTTGTCTCCTCCTATTATAATTATAGTATTAGATCTAGATCTAGATTCTAGTAGTATTTTAGTACGGTATTGTACTTATATTCCTAGATCTAGATCTAGATTCTAGTACTAATAAAGATCTAGACTCACAGGCTACTAGACTAAGGCTACAGTCGCTACTACTAATAGATCTACTAATTATGACAAAAAATACTAAGACTAAGATAGGAAAGATCTTAGTTTATAAGATATCTAGATCTAGATCTAGATCTAGATCTAGATATTAGATCTAGATATCTAGATCTAGATCTAGATCTATAGATCTAGTCTAGATCTAGATCTAGATCTAGATCTAGATCTAGATTCTAGACAAGAATCTAAATCTAAATTACCTTGTTGGTCTGGGATTACACAGACTGCTCAAATTACAATCCACCGCTTAAACACGTCATTAATGCGTCTAACATCGTTGGTGGCAGGTAGTATTTAAAAAATTATCACTTGTAACACGAAGCCAATAAATAACAACAACTTATATCTTCGTTCAAATGGAATTCTCACATTCTGTCTTCTTTCACTTCCGTCGCCACAGACGCCAAAGGAGAATAAGAGTACACTTCCGGTATACGGTGACCAATTATTTCTCGAACCATATAAAATGTATCCCCTAGTGTGGTGCGGAATGAATGACAGCTCATCATACAAAAACCCTTCACAATAATATATTCTTTCTAAGGATATTTTTTGGTAAGATTGAACTTTGGTGGACTAAACACTGAACGAAACCGGGTTTGAACTACTTTTGAGCCTAGCTAGTTGTTGTTTTAGTATTTTTGTTTTGATTGTACATGTATGTGTTTGGTTTTTTTAAAACATTATTGTTTCCAGGGAAGCAAGCCCCTTGAAACCCCCCACTAACGGGGGGGGGGGGGGGGGGGGGCGGGCAAGAAACACCCTAATATGTTGTTATGGCGCATTAGATCTAGAATCTAGATAATATCTAGATCTAATACATATATCTATAGTGGGTCCATCAAAGTTCAGTCCAGCCTATCGTTTTAATTTTGGGAACATTTGAATTTTAATCAAAATGTTATGTCAAACGTGTACGCTGTGAAATCAGGCCCTCGTCAAAATCGAATTGAACAAACCGACAGCTTTTCGCCCGTTAGGCAATTTTTGTCGGCTGTTTGTTTTTGTTTGTTGTTGGGGGAGAGGGGGGGAGGGGGGGTTAAGTGGTTTTGGGGGGGGGGGGGGAAAAATTATAAAACAGTTTTCTTTGCAGATTTAGCTGAAAAACAATTATAAAAATAAAAGTCACCAAAAGAAATTATTTGAAAATTGCAGGTTACAAACAAACCAACAAACTAACAAACCAACAAACCAACAAACTAACCAACAAACTAACCAACAAACAAACCAACAAACTAACAAACCAACAAACCAACAAACTAACCAACAACAAAAACCAACAAACAAACAACCCCCCCCAAAAAAAAAACCCACCAAAAAAACCACACAACAACAAACAAACAACAACAACGACAAAAAACATGACAGGAAATGTTTCATGAGATAAACTAAATTGACCAGAAATCGAACAGCAGATATCTTCCAATGTAAACAATTACTTAAAATAAAATTGTTTCCAACGAAACAAGAACGCCCATTGGAAGTTACAGAGCAACTGCGGGGAGGGCGTTGAAGTAAAGGAAATATAAGTCAAGAGTGAGAAGTTTTCTTTGACATTTGGAGATATCAGACTCGACGATTCTCGTGGGGGCTCTCGTGGTCTAGAGATGATTGTGTTCGCCTCTCATTCAAAGGTCCGAGGTTCGAATCCGGGTAGCAACGGAAACAGTTTCTTGTCTATAATTGTCTCCTTTCACCGATCCTTTCCTGCTCTCTAGCAATGTTCTGTCGTCTGCTTTCGTCTCCACTTTCTTCCCCCACGCCCTCACCTCCTTTGCCCCTCCTCTGGGATTCTGGCTCTTTCTGCAGCCTTTCTACTGCTACTCCTTATAGCTCCTTCTTACTGCTGTCTTTCAGACACACCCCTGATCTTTATTATGGTAGGAAAGATCTACACATAGCCTTCTTGGACAACGGTGAAAAATCTCCGAGGTCCCGTGTGCAAGTTGTGCACGTTAAAGATCCTTTAGAGATCTAAAATCTATAAGAGCAGGCTTCAACCGCCGCCCGGGTAAAAATTCAAAATTTCCTTCCAATTAAAAATGTTCAATGTGTCCCACGCGCTCATATGACCTTGCACAGTTGCGAGCGCCTTAAAACACTTACCTAAAAAAAAAAAAAGACTCGATGGCGAAAAATGTCCATGCATGCCAACAAATGTCATGTGCCAAACGCTGAAGGGCGCGCTAGGCTAATTGGTACATGTATCTCTGTGTTTTGACTCGTGGCAAGATCTGACTGCATTATGGAAACCACAGATACTCAAGGTAGTTTGTGATTTCTAGGCTATGTCGTTATGTGACACCATAGATATAAAACGCTACTCTCTATTCACCCACAAATACTCTATAGGTATTTGTGACTTCTAGGCTATGTCGTTATGTGAGGACCACAAATTATACTCTATTGGTATTTTGTGACTTGTAGTCTTTGTTCGTTCATCCGGCCTGCCAAGATGATCCTACAAAGCAGCGCCCAGCGAGAAAGAAGCAGAGACAGACCGAAGAAGAGTTGGGAGGACAACATCAAGGAATGGACAGGCCTGGAACTCAAAGACACGCCCAGGAAAGCTGAAGACCGGAAGGAGTGGAGGAAGCTGGTGGCCAAACCTTCAAAAGCCCCGACGGACACCCAGTCTACGGGATAGGTGAAGGTGAAGTCTTTGTTGTTATGGTACAAACCGCAAATACTGCTGTATTGGTATTTTGTTATGTCTAGTCTTTGTTGTTATGGTACAATAAACCGCGAACACTCGAGGTACTTTGTGATTTCTGGGCTATGCTGACGTCACAAATAAATGAGCCATAGGATTCTGTTCCGTTTATGACCATCCATATTCCATTATGAATTAAGTTTGGTAAGAGTTTTACGGCGCTCGCAACTACATAAGGTCACATAGGTCACATAATACATTGTATCGTGTGGGGCAGAAGTCGGTTGTAGTTGTCTTTTTTACGTTAGTTCAAATCCGACTTGGTTTTACTTTATAGCTTGACGTTAAAAGTTCATGTTTAACACGGGGTGCCCACTACGGCTGTGATCGGCCGATCGGGCCGATCGCCCGACTCGATCGTCGATCGCCTAAAAAACAAACGTGTTTGTTTTCAGTTTCAGGCGATCGAGTCGGGCGATCGGCCCGATCCAGCCGTAGTAGGCACCCTCTATAACATCCAACAGTGGCGACAGCCAATTTACAATTTTAAAATATTTTTTTTCGTACCATAGATTTTAGTTAAGAATACAATTTGGATTGTATAACTTCCCTATTATCGCCGAGTTGCAACAAACGAGGTGGAGTTAAAGCAAAGGGTTGACTCTCTTGTGAACCTGTAAGATTCGATTTCCAGGACCGGGTTTGTTTTATAACAACATTCTCGTTTTCTTCTTTAAAAAAACAAACAACAACAACAACAACAACCAATTACTCTGTAATTTGAAAAATAACAACATGTTTGCTCTTATTTTGTTAGAATACGTGCCCTCTATGTACCTTGATACACTCAAGACACCACCAACAATCTAACAGGCTATTGCAAAAGGCTTGTTTTCCGAATGTGTAGTCTACTTATAGTTATATTTAACTCTTAGCTCTTTATGTCTTCACCGAGTGCTCTGTAGCTTTAGTTTGGCCCATTTGTTTGAGTCACGAATTTGAAGGACTATTTTATTCCCTACATTTTTTTTCACGTGACATACAAGTGCTTTGCCCTACATAGTGCAGTATTTTTGCCTGTGGCATAATGTGTCCCGTGTTATCTGACATCGGCCTCACTTAAAATAAGGCCATAGTAGATGCTTGCAAGTTTGTGAGCGTGTGGCGGAATGTTATGTAGGAGAAGACACACTCGAAAAGAAGTGACTCTACTTGTAACACGTTCCACGCAGCAATAAGTACTACTTCACGTGTTTACTTCCTGGATATGCCCCCCCCCCCTCCAAGAGAAACAAACAAGTTATGCGGCAAACTAGGTGAGTTTTTGGGACTGTAGAGCCTACATAAGCGTTCTAATTAGAGAAGCGGTTTCTAAAATGGAAGGATGAGACAATTGTCCAAGTATTGTAACGCTTACAATTCATACAAGGATTTTAAAAAAAAAAATTGTATAGGGTTTTAGGGCGCTCGCAACTGCATAAGGTCGTATGAGCGCGCGAAACACAAGTTAGTTGTGTTCGCAACAGTACTGTACGGCTGGTTCGGGTCAGTAGTTAGATCTTAAAATGTTAAAATGTTCAAAAATCAGTGTAAATATTTTTTTTTTTCAATGATTATTTCGAAGCAGTTACAAGAACATGTAGATTTGGATATCTTTCTATGAAGGAATGAAGGCCTAACTGTCCAGAGTGGACTTTGGCGGTGTCTGTAAAAACTGGCCAAACAGTCTCCACAAGAACGGTTCATGTTTCTTGACCCACACGGGACGCTCACTGTTAAAAACAATCAGTTTTTGGGACACCTAGATACGCTCACTGTTAAAAACAATCAGTTTTTGGGACACCTAGATAGAAATAAAGGTCTTGAACATCCAGCTTGCACTGGAAATTTTGAAAACAAACGAGGCAGAGGTAGGCCCAGAGCAACCTACTTGTCGCAGTCTACCCCCCTCCCCCCCCCCCCCCCCCCGCCCCATCATGGCTTCATTCACTACAAGGATCAAGAGCACCAATTCATGAATATAGTCCAGATCTACCCCCAACAAATAACAAATGATGCTTCGGATGAAGACAAGGACGACTTTTACAGCCTGCTCCAGGGAGTCATCGACAAACTACCAAGGAAGGATAATGTCGACATCATACTGGGAGATCCCAATGCCAAGATTGGTCAGGACAACATAGGTTATGAGGGAATTATGGGACAACACGGTTTGGGACAAATGAAAGAGAACGGTGAACGATTTGCTCATATCTGTGCTTTCAACAGTTTTGTCACTGGAGGCTCTGTTTTCCCCCACAAGAGGATCCACAAGGCTACCTGTGTATCACCGGGTGGAGTGACAGGGAGTCAGAGCCATCATTTTTGTACGATCTCTGGTTGCTGGGTTGTACACGATGGCCAGCTCACCGACAGCAGTGACGAATCGTGGTTTCCACACTTCCAAACGTGGATGAAGGTTTGTTTCCTCAAATTCCGTGATGTATTATAAGGCCTATTGAGAGACGTAGTACAGTCGAAGCTGCCTTAACGGCTGTCTCGTGCGGTAACCACCGACATAAAAGAGAAACAAGAAGGCATACATTCGGGATGAAGACCTAAGTAGGATGAGGGTCCCCGATTCTGACCTTCCAGCGCACCCCCTTGGCCCACTTCCATGTGTAGGGACCTCGCTCGGTGTCTATAAGTGGGTACTGACGGCAGTTGTTGGTGACTATACGTGGATTCATCACCCCACTCCGCTGTTTAGTTAACTCCTTCAAAACTTGGCATGATGCAACCGCCCCCGAGGGGTTTGAACTGTCCTGGCTACGGGGGCAAGGGGGTTAACAAGCCGTAGACGGCAAAGCACGGGCCTATATAACGTCACGGCAAAACACGGGCCTATATAACGTCACGGCAAAACACGGGCCTATATAACGTCACGGACTGTTTGGTCCGGCTCATTCCGATAACGGGACATTGCAGAAAACATCACAGTAGTGTTCTCTTCCTCACCGACTCCGTGATCGTTGATCCCTGTTGATTCTGGTAAGTAAGTAAAAATAATAATAATAATAATAATAATAATAATAATAATAATAATAATAATAATAATAATAATAATAATAATAATAATAATAATAATAAATAGCTTGCACAGTATAGAGCATACCCCGCTCAACAGCAAGCTCTGTGCGCTTTACACTAGATTTTATTACCCCAGTAAGTAGACCACAGAACACTCAGAAACATTCTCAGCTTCCCGGGAAGCATACAGTGCAAGCAGCTGATGAAGCGCTTAAACATCGACAAACTGACATGTACACGCATGAATGCCCAAGTAATACGGAGTGAACAGTCACAAGGAAAAGACGCAGCAGTAGATAGAGTTTTTAAAAAGTTGTTCCCGCATCCGATCCGGACATTGGGGATTGCCTTGTTAGTGAGACAACTTCCTGGGCCTTCGGCATATTGTGGTTGGGTGGCCAGTTCCTTTCCACGCCGCCTTTACTTCCCCAACTCGAAGTCAGGTACCCATTTCTGCTGGGTGGGCTGGAGGGGGCGAAAAAAATCCGTGTCTGAACCGAGGCTCGAACCCGGACTTTCCACTTCGGAGACGAGCGCACTAACCACTCCGCCACCGCACCCTTAAATAGACAATGAGACAGAAAAACTAAGGCCTGTGATGTGGTAAAACACACGAGGTGACATCAAGGGTTCATGTGGAACTATCTTCCCACAGATAACAGGCCCTAGCAGGGAGAACTGTACACGCCATAGCCAAGCAAAGGTCGAGCGACAGACAGACGTACATTCGCTCGCCTATCTTTAGTTTTAAGAAGAGTTTTACGGCACTTGCAAGACAATAAGGTCATAATATAAGTGCCGAAGAATAGATGTGTTGCAAGACAGTGACATACCCCAAAAAGAAGAAGGAGAGATAAGGACAATAGATGTTTGGTGGGTAGGAAAGAATGAACAAACCACACCAGAGCATCCGCCAACCACCCACTCGCCTATCCCTACTTCACAAAGCCTGTACATGTACACAGTTCATGGGCCTATATGTTGACGTTTGGGAATATATAATAAAATATGACCTCAGAGCATGCATCAGAATAACATTGAGTTACAATCGGAATACTGAGTATGTATAATATGCTTATCATTATTATTATTGTTTATATTACTGTTCATTCCTATTATATTAATATGCATGTGACTGACTTTAAACATACGTGTGTGCGCCTGTGTGTGTGTGTGTTTGTGTGTGTGTGTGTGTGTGTGTGTGTGTGTGTGTGTGTGTGTGTGTGTGTACACGTGGTGAAACACCAAACCAGTGTGTCAGGATCTGGCAAATAAAGATGTATATTATCTGATCTTATCTTACAGACGTAGGCAAACATGACATCAGCGCATCCTTTTTCTAGCCCACAATAGACAAGCGTGCATCCTCTCGTCTTTCTTCTGTGAGTGTAGCCAGTGGAGGTTCAGTTGACAAAACTTTTGAAATTCTTTTCAGTTTAGAAACAGGAGTACTTCGACGAATCTATAGATTGACATTTTGTGAAACTCAAAACATTATTACGTTCAAATTTCTCAAAACTACAAGGTACTGGGCAAATAGAGCTGTGTAATTCTGAGGTCGCCCAATAAGAAGTGATCGTTTGTTCAAGACTTGTCATACAGTGGAACTCGGATTCAACCAAATCCTCGGAATCAACGAAAGGAGTTGGGTTCCCCGCTTTTTATTTCATAAAAATCAATTTGAAAAAATATCTCGGATTCAACTAACACACACATTAACCCGCTTGGATTCAAAGAAATTGAAAGTCAGGCTCAACGTCTTCGTTGAATCCGAGTTCCGCGGTTGTATAGCACAGATTGTATAGGTAAGTAGTATTTGTATAGCTTTTTTTTTTTTAGTAAGGTCTGCAACATTGGAACCTCAACAATTATTTTCCTTTCATTTATTTGATGAAGGTTGCAGTGGTACGACAAGAACAGCAACATCATCAGAAGCAGCAGCAACAACACATCAGAGCCACACCCACTTACATCGCTGCAAAAACGAAAAACTTCCCCCCAGCCCCCCAAAAAACCAAAATGGCGGACACGAAGAGCGCAGCAGAAAACGGTGACGTAGAGAAGAAAGGTGGTCCGGAGAACCCCGCTGGTCCGCCCAAGATCATGCAAGACAGCGGTGTGCGAGCTCACGGCTGGCGCGTGATTCCTTTCCCTAACCAGAGCGATCCTGTGGCTCAAGTGGAGGCCCTCAGAAATATGCAAATGAGAGACGATGACGTCATGATTGTGGCTTATCCGAAGTGCGGTATGTATGTGGGCAGGTTTTCCGGTGAACGCAAAGATCGTACATAACAAAATAGTTCACTCAGCCAAAGATCGTACATAACAACATAGTCCACTCAGCCAAAGATCGTACATAACAACATAGTCCACTCAGCCAAAGATCGTACATAACAACATAGTCCACTCAGCCAAAG
>NW_004798605.1:98712-99617 GCF_000002075.1 Aplysia californica | reverse complement strand
CCCCTTGTTCAGTTTCTTTAAAAGACAAGGAGAGTTTTCTCTATAACCAAACAAATATACACACCAATGAAACCAAACTTCTCCTATAGGTAGGGCAATACCCACTTTTGGTGTAGGTCAAGATTTCTGAAAACCCCCGAAATCTGGGTTAGTCCGCTTGTCCTTAAAAGGGACCAATTATTACGCCAAATTTGGGCATTTCATGGCCAGAACCGTTTCCCTCGGCGCACTTCATCGCCCCCATGTCTGTTGTAACACTTCACAGTCGCAGTATCTCTCCGTAGACGGATAGACCAATCAAAATGCTTTGTGCCTCAAGACCAAGTTAAAAACACTCCCCTGTTTTAACCCATACTTTGATATTTTGCAGTTAAGTTTGAAATTGTCTTGAAAATAATTGATTTACGACAGTTTTAGTGGCTATTGTGTGTGATCTGCAGCAAACAACACGCAGTTTGACCCCCCAAAAGCATTGCATCTGTGTACGAGAATGCGTCTCCGAATAGTTCCTGGTTGCTCGCCGGAGACGTCTCCGAATATCTTCTGTCCTTCACAGTGGCTTCCCATGCCCGTTTTTATTGTTGGTAGTCTAGCGGTGTGTGTGCCGTGGCGGAGCGGTTAGTGCACTCGTCTCTGAAGCCGAAAGTCCGGGCTCGAGCCTCGGTTCGGACACAGATTTTTTTCACCTCCTTCTGTCCACCCAGCAGTAATGGGTACCTGACTTCGAGTTGGGGAAGTAAAGGCGGCGTGGAAAGGAACTGGCCACCCTACCACAGTATGCCGAAGGCCCAGAAAGTTGTCTCACTAACAAGGCAATCCCCAATGTCCGGATCTTTTCAATTTTGTTGCTTTTATTTTTCTCCAGTTGGTGCACTTGGTTCGTAACCCGAAAGACGCGCTGGTGT
>NW_004798605.1:97538-98580 GCF_000002075.1 Aplysia californica | reverse complement strand
CCCGAAAAATATATATAAAATACCAAACCATCGTGAATATGCCGTTGTCTTCGATTTCATTATTATGACGAGCGCCTGATTTCCCCACGATGCCTCATAAATATAATCTAACAGTAGAACGGAACAATTTTCTCCCCAGAATCCTGTCCCCGTGACCAAAGACCTCGCCAAGTTTCTCGGGCTCGACGTCACGGAAGATTTCTGTAAAGAAGTAGTGGACGCCTGCAGGTAAGGACGACTTGGTCGCGTTTAAACACAAGGGGGCTATCCCGAAAATCGGGGGTTTCCAGAAATCTTGACCTCCACCAAAAGTGGCCATTGCCATACCTATACGAGAAGTTTAGTTTCACTTGTGGTAATATTTGTTTGGTTATAGAGAAAACTCTACTTGCTTTTATTTGAAAAAGGTGTGTGCGTGCGTGCGTGCGTGAGTTTTCAGACAATAATATTCTAAGTACATGACATATTGATGTATAATCACACATACTATTTTTACGTCCACCCTGCCCCACACCTCCAACATGCAGGCATTTCACAAGATTTTTGTTTCTGCTTTTCAGCTTCTCCAAGATGAAGGAGATAGACCCGCAGAGAAAAAAGGGGGACGGAACCATGGCCAAAGAGTTCAAAAGTGGACCAATCAACATGTACAGAAAAGGTGAGAAAGTTATTTGTTTTAGTAAGGTTTTACTGGGCACTCTACCACAATATGCCAAAGACCCAGGAAGTTGTCTCACTAACAAGGCAATCCCCAATGTTGGATCGGATGCCGGAACAACTTTTACTTTTTAAGGTTTTGCGGCGCTCGCAACTGCATAGGCTAATAATACTAATATGATCGCCAAGAGGTGGATGTCAACAGAGAAGTCCAAACGGGGAATCAGGCTTACTCTGCTCCCCTCTCTAGCCTCAACAGCACAAAGTCTGCTTCGGCTATCAAGGCACCCCGGAAATAGCGGGTTAGAAAAGAGTAACAAACATACAAAAAAAGTAGAGGAAAAAGGACGATAGTAAGAATGAGGAAAGAAAAAGCAGCAGTCCC
>NW_004798605.1:92501-96054 GCF_000002075.1 Aplysia californica | reverse complement strand
AAAATACCAAACCATCGTGAATATGCCGTTGTCTTCGATTTCATTATTATGACGAGCGCCTGATTTCCCCACGATGCCTCATAAATATAATCTAACAGTAGAACGGAACAATTTTCTCCCCAGAATCCTGTCCCCGTGACCAAAGACCTCGCCAAGTTTCTCGGGCTCGACGTCACGGAAGATTTCTGTAAAGAAGTAGTGGACGCCTGCAGGTAAGGACGACTTGGTCGCTTTTAAGGACAAGCGGGCTAACCCAAATATCGGGGGTTTCCAGAAATCTTGACCTCCACCAAAAGTGGCCATTGCCATACCTATACGAGAAGTTTAGTTTCACTTGTGGTAATATTTGTTTGGTTATAGAGAAAACTCTACTTGCTTTTATTTGAAAAAGGTGTGTGCGTGCGTGCGTGCGTGAGTTTTCAGACAATAATATTCTAAGTACATGACATATTGATGTATAATCACACATACTATTTTTACGTCCACCCTGCCCCACACCTCCAACATGCAGGCATTTCACAAGATTTTTGTTTCTGCTTTTCAGCTTCTCCAAGATGAAGGAGATAGACCCGCAGAGAAAAAAGGGGGACGGAACCATGGCCAAAGAGTTCAAAAGTGGACCAATCAACATGTACAGAAAAGGTGAGGTCTATCGTGGCATTCTCCCATTGGTCAGTCTGTCCACTTTATGCAGCCTCTCACAACATTGAGGGTACAGGCACACATCAACCCCCCCCCCCCCCCTCCGCCCCCGTAAATACATATTATACATAAATACATAAATAAATACATAATGAACAAATACATTAATGAAAACATACTAAACAAATACATAAATTATAAATCAATTAAAAAAATATATATATAAATGCATAAATAAATACATAAATAAATAATACAAGCAAAAACTAGACTGTTGCTTGAAGACTTTTTAAAAAACGTGTCTTTTAAGATAAGAAGAAATGCACTGCTTTCTACATGTACGGTATACATATGTAATTCCATTCGCCATTGACATAAAACGGACCCCGCCATCTTTCTCCCCTCCCCGCCCCAGGTCAAGTGGGCGACTGGAAGAACCATTTGACCGTGGCCCAGAGCGAGATGCTAGACGACTTCATTGCCAAGGAGGCTCAAGGAATGGACTTCCGGTTTACCTTTGTCTGAAGACTGTGGGCAACATGGACGCGACACATTTATTGATCTACTTGTCTCCTGTTCATTTATTTATTCATTTATCTATCTATTTATTTTTAATACGCGTTTTACGGCGCTCGCAACTATGTATAGTCATTATATGAGCACGTGGGACACTTAGCATTTTCAGTTTGGTAGGAATTATTTTTGAGTTTTGTCCCGGGTGGCGGCCGAAGTCTACTCTTGTCGATATATATTAGGGTCGATATTAGGTAATTAGGACCACCAAGTCTACTCTTGTCGATATATATTAGGGTCGATATTAGGTAATTAGGACCACCAAGTCTACTCTTGTCGATATATATTAGGGTCGATATTAGGTAATTAGGACCACCAAGTCTACTCTTGTCGATATATATTAGGGTCGATATTAGGTAATTAGGACCACCAAGTCTACTCTTGTCGATATTAGGTAATTAGGACCACCAAGTCTACTCTTGTCGATATTAGGTAATTAGGACCACCAAGTCTACTCTTGTCGTTATTAGGTAATTAGGACCACCAAGTCTACTCTTGTCGATATTAGGTAATTAGGACCACCAAGTCTACTCTTGTCGATATTAGGTAATTAGGACCACCAAGTCTACTCTTGTCGATATTAGGTAATTAGGACCACCAAGTCTACTCTTGTCGATATTAGGTAATTAGGACCACCAAGTCTACTCTTGTCGATATTAGGTAATTAGGACCACCAAGTCTACTCTTGTCGATATTAGGACCACCAAGGATTTTGAACGTGCAAAACTTGCACAGGGGACCTCTGAAACTTTATCGTCCTTATCCGAGACCCGTGGTAAACGATACATTTAAAAAAAAGCAAAAACAAACAGAAATTCATTCTTACTCACTGCTGTGAGGATACTGAACACACAGTGCTACAAATGAAACAGAGAGAGAGAGAGAGAGAGAGAGAGAGAGAGAGAGAGAGAGAGAGAGAGAATGTTTTACGGAGCGTGTTGTTTCAGCACGTGAGACATGTATTTACTAATGTCCTGTCTTGTTGTGCGTATGCGTGAGTTCACCTAACCTTTGTAACGTCTACTGCCATTGTTAACGACCAAGACAAATTTCTCCCTGCGAGATGAATAAAGATTGTCATTGTCACTGTCATTATTATTTATTCCGATTGACAAATAAACTGAGAAGAAAATATCCCGATCCGTCCACGTGTTGGTTTTCAGCGTCTGGCGTTGTTGTTGTTGTTGTGGTTGTCGTCGTTGCTGTTGTTATTGTTGTTGTTGTTGTTGTGGTTGTGGTTGTCGTCGTTGCTGTTGTTATTGTTGTTGTTGTTGTTGTGATTGTCGTCGTTGCTGTTGTTATTGTTGTTGTTGTTGTTGTGTTTGTCGTCGTTGCTGCTTTATTTGGTTACGATTTTTTGTTGTTGCTCTGATCTTAATTGATCTTCCTTAAGTGCATCTGGTGTTTCTCAAGCATTGTGAGTAGGCCATATACATAGCATAGATTGATAGACAGACAGACACAGATAGACAGACAGACAGACAGACAGACTGACAGACATAGATAGATAGATAGATAGATAGATAGATAGATAGACAGATAGACAGACAGACAGACAGACAGACAGACAGACAGACAGACAGACAGACAGACAGATAGATAGACAGACAGACAGATAGATAGATAGATAGATAGATAGAGATACGTGTACCCACACCGGCCACTGGACATTAACGCACTAATGACAATAATAATACACATATAAATATAATGCTATCCCACCTGTGACAGTTGGTATGTTTTCTTACTTCCCGGTATTTCCCCTCTCACCATCCCACCTCTCCGCTGTTTTCCCATGGAATAGTAGCCTACCAACAATAGAATAAAGTCCTTCAGGACACTGACAAACATGTTTATGTCGAAATATTCTCTCTTTTTTTTTTCGAAGGCATTTGTGGAGAAGAAGGAGGAGGAGTAGCCTAAATGGGATTAAGAGTGGGGTGAGGAGTGGTTTATATATAAGGTCATATATTTATTATGAGCGCGCGGACAGGTTAAAAGTTCAGCATTATCAGATTGGCAGATTGGCGGATGAATACATTTCTTCTGACCATCTAGGTGGCGGCCTAGTTATCTTCTTCTTCTTCTTCTTCTTCTTCTTCTTCTTCTTCTTCTTCTTCTTCCTTCTTCTTCCTTCTTCTTCTTCTTCTTCTTCCTTCTTCTTCCTTCTTCTTCCTTCTTCTTTTTCTTCTTCCTTCTTAGGCTATTATGATTATTATAATAATTAATTTTATTTATTCACTATTATTATTACTATTATTATTATTATTATCATTATTATTATTATTATTATTATTATTATTATTATTATATTATATTATTTAGGATCACCAAGAGA
>NW_004798605.1:76869-92340 GCF_000002075.1 Aplysia californica | reverse complement strand
CATGCAGGCATAGGCGGGTGATGAACCCAGAGAGGGATCAGGAACAAAACAAAAACAATACAACAAAAACAACAAAAGAGCGGGGGGGAGATGAAAGCAGATGACAGATCATAATTAAATGACAGGAAAGGGAAAGGGGCTGAAAGGAGAATTGTAGAGAAGAAAATGTTCCATCGCTGTGCAGGTTTCGAACCCAGGACAGATCTATAATATTGAATGAGACCATACTAAGACTTGTCCACAAGAGCCCCCGTTGTTGGTGTTTTTGTTGAAACAACAAACTTAATGTACCAGAATAATAATATGTAAATCTTTATTTAACTCATTTTCAGAACACATCAATTTTTGTAAGCCGTGTTAAAGAGACAGCCACCCGCAGCAATATTTTATTATACCAGCTGCTTGTAAAAACATGACACCGCCATTTAGCAATCGAGATGTGAAATGTGAACTCTGAACTCTGAACTTTGATTGTGTACACAATCCACCCACTGGATTCACTGGATTCAGAACCTTGCCTAGCCAAGCGGAGCGAACCACAAAAAGATAAACATTAATGTGTTTGTATAATGAGGAGAAGCATTTGAAGCCCCACGAGCTAATTAAGCCTGTCTAAGCTGAACTACTTGAACGAGCCTGCATCTATTAAGCAGCTGTAGTCGCCGAAAACGTGCAAGTGTTGAGTTCAGTAGTAGATCTAGATCTAGATATCTAGATTAATCTCTTCTTCTTTTCGCGGACACTCGGGAGAGAGACGCGAGATCGAGAGAAAGCGCTCCACTAGAGGCCTACTTAAAGATCTAGATCTGTTATTTAGTTTCTTGTTCGGAGTTTCAGGCAAGTCTTGTTTATTGTTTTAGCACTTGTATGAGTTTTACGCAGCTTGCAATAGAGTTACATCATGTAAAAAGTGGACATTAGAGGTGTTAATTACAAGAGAGTACAAAACGCAAAAAGAACGATGAGAGATTGCTACTCTGTGCAGGTACTTCCAGACACAACAAGAAACGTGCTTGCCCTAGTTTCTTTCTCAACTTTGTTTCTTGGGCCCACATACTTTGGGATTAAGCATAGGCCTAGATCTATTTATTCGCAGTATCTATCCGAGAGGCAGAAGATCGGAGACGTCTCCGGCGAGCACCCAGGATGAACTATTCAGGGACGTACTCCGGCACACAGATGCACTGCTTTGATGGGTCAAACTGCGTATTGTTTGCTGCAGATCACACATATAGCCACTAAAACTGTGGCAAATAAATTATTTTCAAGAAAACTTCAAACCTAGGCCAAGCCTAACAATTTAAAACAGAACCCTCCCTAGGCCTAAATGTTTTTACTAGATTTTAGGTCTTGAGGCAAAAGGCATTTTGATTGGTCTATGCTAGGCTAGGCTATCTCCGTCAGAGACATCTCCGACGTCCCTGTCAGAAGCAGCCGGAGATAGACCAATCAAAATTAAATGCTTTGTGCCTCTTGACCCGGAAGTGGACGTTATGAAAAGCTTCCGCGATGCTCTTTCTTTCACTTTCGGCATCAGGCTGCTAGGCAGCGTTTGTTCAGCGCTCGTCCGATACGTTCACTTTCACTGTCCTGCTAGAATCTAGATCCTTAGTCAATTCTCCCGATTTTCCTGATGAATACACTGATGGAACCGGGGCAAAAGTTTGATTCTTTTCAAAGTTTTGAGGCCGCCCTGAAAACCTTTGAAAGAGAGCGAAATGTCCTCTTTGTCAGGAAGTCTTCGAAGCAGGTAAGTTGCGCTATTCTCATTGCATCGTATTGTGTTATAGCATGGTATTTGATACCTCTTCTTGGTATTGGGGGGTATCTTTTGGTGCTTTTTCGGTAGTTCCACCCCCCTTATTTGAGCCTGACCTACATCTAGATCTAGATCTAGATCTATACGTTTGATTCGCGGTGAGCTAAGATATCAAACCTAACAACTGCAAAACATTTAAATTATGGTAAGGCCACCTCTAGAATAGTGCAGGCGAGTCTTGTGGCTATTCTCACCCGGTGCGCGTTCACCAAATTTTGCGTTCACCCTAAACCACAGAATTCTACACTGTGATAACAGAAAAATTGTAGAATTCTGTGCCGTGAACAAACGTTCCATTACAACTGTTGCCTACTACTGAAAGCGTACAATTTTGTCTGTGGGCAGTGGAGAGAAAGAGAGAGAGGAGTAGTGCGAGAATTTCCGGGCAAAACAAAATGGTGACCCGCGTAGTTCGGCTCGATTCGAAAAGTTAAATAGCCGTAGCATCTTTGTAGACAACCAAATTAATTTACTTTTGGGTTTTAACATCATTTTTTAAACTTTGTTTTGGTCAATTTGATCGTCCACACCGATAGACAGTATTCAGAAAGAGACAGAGAGAGAGAGAAGAGGGGAGGAGTTGATCTTGCGAGAACTTCCGGCGGGTGAGAATAGCCACTTTCTTGGTAAAATTCAGGGGGGCATACCCCACTGAAACCCCCCTTCCTATTTTTATTAGGTCAGGGGGGCAAGCCCCCCTGAAACCCCCCTACTCTTGTGGCCCAAACCCGTGAATAAAATTGCGGGGTGGGAGCTACCGAAAAAGCGCCTATCTTTTGGGCAAGGGAGGGAGGGAGGAAGGGCTAGATCTATTTTTCTTTTCAAGATAGGCCTATGATAGTGATAGGCCTACTCTCAATCTCATCATAAAAATAAGCTGTAGATCTACTGTCAGTCAAAAGTAGGCTAACTAAAGTACGGTAAATCTTTACTTTCACTCCCGCACACAGATGCACTGTTTCAGGGGTAAACTGATGTACTGTTTGCTGCAAATCACACTTAAAGCCACTAAAACTGTCGCAAATCAATTATTTTCAAGACAATTTCAAATCTAACTGTGAAATATCAAATTATGGGTAAAAACATGGGGGCATGCCCCCCTGTAACCCCCCAGATTTTCTTTTACCCCAGTGGGGCAGGCCCCCCTGGAACCCCCCCCCCGATTGGTCCAAGGCATGTGTATATCTCGATTAAAAACAATAAAATATTTCAAAAACCATTAATTTGCGATGGAAATGAAGTTGATATTCGTGTTCAGCGCATCAATATTTAGTAGTAGACAATAGACAGCTGGTAGCTGAGTGTGAGACGGGGGGGGGGGGGGGAATACAGTCGGACCTGTGTAATACGGAATCGCAAGGGAGAGGGAAAAAAATTCCGTCTTAGACAGGGGAATTTAGGGGGGGTTCAAAGGCCCATCCGGTGGGATCAAGGATCGCTTGTCCGATCGGCAAGCAGTGGTCAAAACTTCACACCTCTCAGCTGCTATGTCTGATAGTGACATGCGTCAGTCTTACTTATCCAATGACCACCAGTGCTTGCCTTTCATAGGACCACTGTTTGACCTATTAAAAACAGAAACGTTTGAACACCACCTTTGCTTCCACCCTTAGTCCCACCCACCAATGCCACCCCTCACTGCCATCATTGTAACAACGATTCGAGGAACTCTTTTCTCAGCAGGCCGTACGATCAGGGCGGCAGGCATTGATCAATCTAATTTCACACCTCTGGCTTCTGGCTACCCAGGAAAGTTTCCGTAGTGGCTGGCTACTCGAGCACTCTCACGGGCAGTCGTGAGATATCACACCCACACTACACTGACCATCTGCAGCGCTCAGTGCTCACATGATGTGGTAACATAGGGTAACTTCTACTCTACCCCCATTGCACCCCTACTCCCCTTCCTCGCCTAGCGGCATGGCCATGGCGTTAAGTTTAGAGCCGGCGGAACCAAACTTGCGAGTTTTGTTTCAAATCAGGGATGAGCGGACAAAGCATTTTCCGTCTTAGACAGGTGAAACCCTCGGAAGGGAGCGGATTTTTCTTTCCATTTTCGCGTTGGACAGGTTTCCGTTTTATACAGGTAATTAAAGAGGAATATATCTAGGGGGGAGCGGGGAGATTCTGTTAAGTCAGGTTTCTGTTTTATACAGGTTTCCGTTAAGGCAGGTTCGACTGTACCTAAAGTACTAGATCTATAAACAGCGTGTATCACACACACACACACATACATACACATACACATACACATACACACACACACACACACACATACACATACACACAGACACACACACACACACACACACACATATAAAAACTAAAGTCACTTTTAAAGAGTCGTGGGGTAGGCCTTTGATCGATTACCATAGAGTAGATGTAGACAAACAGGAAGTAACAATTCAGTATGATACACGTAAACTATGACTATGATAGCGAAACTGTAAGTATGTTGATCTATGCATGATTTGACATTATAACCTACTTCTTCACCCTCCGATAAAAATGACGATGTCGATGATTTAACATTTTTCCATCAATCGGCGCATTCATTATTAGGCGACTAAATGTTTGTGTATTCGTCAATCTACGCATTATTGCGCTGACATTGCAATGTACAAGACATAACAACTTGGTTATAATATAATCACTTTTAAAAATCCATTTGACAGATCGGAAAAACCTATTCAGACCCATTTGATGGAAAAGTGATTAAAAAACCCAGCTTCTTCTAATAAAATAGATAGATCTAGATCTATGTAGATTCTGGATCTAGATTCTAGATTTAAGTTTTATAGAAATTGAAAAAAAAGCCCTCTGAATTTTAGTCAGCATGTAGATCTACAAGTCTAGGAGACTCTACTATAGATAGACAGCTACCTTAGTAGCCTCTTGATCTAGATCTAGATCTTAGTGGGTTTTTACCATTTGAACGTACACATTTTTTTAAGGAGCTGAAGGCGAAGGTTGGAATATTTTAGAATTATTTCAAATTACAGGGCAACACGTGTCACAAAAGTCTATTTGCACATGGTGAGATTTTTCAGTTCTAGATCTAGTGCTTACTCAACGAGACATTCATTCCAGTCACTTTTACTGAAAACGACAAGCATATTATATATCATGTTTGATTTTTCATTCCTTCATGAATTTTGACAAAGAATGCATAGTGTTGTTGAGTAACCTTCCCAAGAACGTTAGAACGGCCCTTTCTTGTTTGCTCTACTTTGAAGGGTAACAAGAAGCTAATTTTCTCTAATAGAAGTCTAAGCACATACTACAGACCTCTGTCAAGAAGTTTTTAAAATCTTTTATTCTGTATTTTCTACGTGAATGCAGCTGAAAATAGCTAATCTTATTAGTTATGATCTTTTTATTTTTGAAAAATTTTTCCTGCTATTTTATCAGGACCCACTTACAGGTCTGATACTGAACTCAGACTCAGAGTGGGACAAAGGCAGGCTCTTTAATTTTCTTCAATTCCATGAGCAGTTATCGTTTTGTTTCTTCACTCAGCCCCGACAATGAATGGCCAGATTGTCTTTCATACACTCACTAAGATTTCTGCAAGCCGGACGTCAGTAAATAAAAATTGTCAGGAGTGAGATTTAATTTTATAGGGGGGGGGGCTAAATTGCTTTCAATTTCAAGGCTGACCTCTAAGCTCAATTTTCTATTCTCCATGCAAATTTAACCCGCGAACCAACTTCAAGGTCCAGTCACTAAACTCAATCAATGGTCTATTCTGTACCAATTTATCCCTCCTTGGCGCTCATATATGACCTTATAATGCAGCGAGTTGCGAGCGTCGTAAAACCTCTACTAAGAGTAAAACTAATTTGTCCCTCCAAATGGCTTCCACATCCAACCATTATGCTCACATCACAATGTTTGTATTTTATTTTCCCCGACAGATCGCCGTGCATCACCCAGAAGCTCTCCGTCTGAGATATGAGTACATTCGTTATGAATGTAAACAAGGGAGACACCGGGGTACAGAGAGTACAGGCAAAAGACCTCACCGAAAGTAAGGACATCTCTCTCTGTCTCTGTGTCTCTACTCAGTCTGTCTCTCTCTCTCTGTCTGTTTGTCTCTCTCTTTTTCTCTCTCTCTCTCTCTCTCTCTCTCTCTCTCTCTCTCTCTCTCTCTCTCTCCCTCTCTCTCGAAGTGTCGTGAAACATATCAAAATAAATCAATCAATCAATGTCACCCATACTTTGCACAGCAGTTTGTCTCAATTTGTCTCAACTTAATATTTTTCCGCAACAATTGAGGCTATATTTTAAGACTTTTCTTCATAAATTTACATACAAATCTCCTTCTTGCGGCAAATAGAATTGTTCACAGCACTTCCCGCTTCTCACACACATTTTGTATACGCATATGGGTACGTCACAGCTCACCAATGATACTTTTTAGTGGCAAAACTAGTTCCAAAAAATTCATTTTATATTGAACACTTTTTTGCACTAAAAGTTCTTTAATCATGCGTTCAATAATTAATAAAGATAATCTCCCGATCAGAAAAAAAAAAGACGGAATTGCTTTTAAAAGCAATATCACTCTATTGTCCCGGTTTTTAACCTTTTAAATAAGTAGAAACCATCCACTAGGATTTTTTATTAGTATTTGGTCAGGAATGTTCTAGAATTGAGCTAACAAGTGTTTTCAAAAATATTGATCTGTTAAGACAAATTGATACAAGTCACTGTGCAAAACCTGGTGAGTTTATGTTCGATAGTTGAGGAGATATTTGACAGTAAGTTCCGCCACAAATTTTTGACCGTGCTATATTTGTCTCTCTTTCAGCACCCTGAAGAGCAACTGCCCAGTGTTTATGAGAGTGAAAAAATATGAGCAAGATGGGACATTTGGGCTCCGGATATCTACTGCCAACCACAACCATGACCACCAGCCAGTGTTGATTGCAGCAGCAGTAAGTTTGATATGTTGTATTATTTTAGACCTGGGGCCAGGGACCCACGTGCCGTTCATCATCATCATCATCATCATCATTTTAGGTAGCAGAGAATTTAAGAAAGGCTTTGAGACTTAATAGATTTTAAAAAATTTAATTTAAGTTCAACGTTTCGCCCTGTAAGGGGCTTCTTCAGGAACATGTAAAAAAAAATAATGGAAAATCTAATGACTACAAGCTGTAGCAACAAAAGTGTGCGCATACACGTCATAATGTCAAAAGGTGCGATAAATACAAATTGGGAAGACCAGAGAAAATTGAAGGCTATGAATAGCAAGGAATAAAAAATGGTTGAGACGTGCGCACTGAAGAGTAATCCGGCGAGCTTCGACCACACCCTCGCAATTACCCACAAATATTAGAGCTCACTCTCTCTGCAAAGTGTGCTGGGATGCGTCATAACACAAGACAACTAGATAAAGAAAAATTAAATCGACTAATATAAAAAGCATGTAAAATTTCAACATCTACATTCCCCTACTTGGATGAACTGTACATAACAGCTTGCACTAAAAAAATTAATTCCATCTTTTTAGACAACAAACATCCCTTGTTCCCTCAAATAAAAACATCAGTCTGAAGTAAAAGACCTAGGCTTCTGATCTGTAACAAAGAAAGATATAGTAATAGAAGGTCATTTTTACCACCATCTGTCAAAATGCTTCCATCTTAACCATCTTGTATAAGTATACTTACAACCTTAGAGCATGCATCAAAATAACATTGAGTGCGTATCTAGCTTAAGATTATTATTGTTTATGTTGCTGCTCATTTATATTATGCATGTGATTGTAAGCCTATGTGTGTTTGTGTGTGTGAGTGTGTGTGTGTGTGTGTGTACACGTGGTGAAGCACCAAACCAATGTGCCAGGATCTGGACAATAAAGATGTATCTTATCTTATCTTAACTTGTAAGTAAGCCTTGTTATTGAAGTATAGTGTTTGCGTATCATCGATAATTAATTATAATATAATAATTATATTTTCGCTTTCTGTTCTGTCAAGACTGGCAGTTACCTCCATGCAGTTTTTTAATATTTCAATTTTTAGTTGTAAAATACCCCTCTAAACACTTGGACATAGAGAGCCGCCTGGTTATCATAATGTGGTGGCCATGCCTGGTGTGCCGGCTGCTTGTACACTTTGTGGTCACCCAGCGCTATGATGCGACGGTGAAATTTATCCGTTCTGCTCACCTGGAGCAGTTCTGCGCCAAACCCAAGAAGTCCGTTGTAGTCGCTCTCCTAGATGGGTGACCAGATGGGGTGTTTTGTTCTTGGTGACCAGATGGGGTATTTTGTACTGCTGGCTGTGTTACTGCAAAGTGGTTATGTACAACACGAGGGTTGGACTGGCTCGTGACCAACTTCAGATAACAGAGAGAGGGACCCTCCTACAGCAATAGTCTGGTCAAAGCCATCCACATCAAACAATTATGAAGCTTGCTGACAAAATGAGTTACTTCTCAGATTCAAGCCTTATGGAAATAGATACACATCAGGCTTATAGGTGGAAGTTTTTGCAGTTTACAGGTATGACATAATAAAAGGCATGTTATACTTAAAGTATATGGCTTCAATAGAAAAATCTACAAGTTTGACCCTTCTAATGTCGATTTTTGGCCAATATCTCCGTTTGTGGATTGCGAGAAGTAACTCATTTTGTCAGCTGTACAGCTCACAATTCATAATGTGAAAAGTCCATCTCGCATGTTAAAGAAAGAAAGAAAGAGTTCAGTCAGGATTGTTAAATGAATGACTGCTCCCCGTGGTAACCCAGAGAAGGGAAGTCACCTCCAAATAGCACAGGTGACAGTATCTATCCAGAGACGTCTCCGACGGAGATACACCAATCAAAATTATTTGTTTCTCTCGACCAAGTAAAAATTTCTGTGGGGTTACAGATTACAGATTTTTAACCCACAATTTGATATTTTGCTGTTAGGTTTGAAATTTCTTGAAAATAATAGATTTGCGACAGTTTTAGTGGCTATATGTGTGATCTGCAGCTAACAATATGCAGTTTGGCCCCTCAAAGCAGTGCATCTGTCTGTAGGAGTGCATCTCCGAACAGTTCCTGGGTGCTCACTAGAGACGTCTTCGAATATCTTCTGCCCCCAAATAGCCTCGTCTCAAAGGAATCATCTCCGAATAAGATTCTAGCACTAAAATATCTAATTTGGAGACGTCTCCGAATAGTTCCTTGGTGCCAGCTAACCGGAGACATCTGCGAATAGTTCTTGTGTGCTGGCCAGAGATGTCTGCGAATATCTCCTGCCCTATTTATAATTTTATTAATGCTACTGACTGTGAAGTTGTCTTTAGGACATTCCCAAAAGAGGGATATTAACATGTTATGTACAGTAGAATTGTAAATGGGCTGATTTAACAATGTCATGCTCTTACTGTGCCGGAACAACTTATGGGGAACTGCTGCTTTTTCTTTCCTCGTCCTTACTATCGTCATTTTCCTCTACTTCTTTTGTATGTTTGTCTCTCTCTTGTGAACTGCTATTTCCGGGGTGCCTTGAAAGTCGAAGCAGACTTTGTGCTTTTGAGGCTAGAGAGGTGAGCAGAGTAAGTCTGATTCCCTGTTTGGACTTCTCTGTTGACATCCACCGCTTAACGCTCTTAATATGACCTCATGCAGTTGCGAGTGCCGTGCGTAAAACCGTACTCAAACTAAGCGACACGCTATTTCTGTGTTTCTATGAGGGTAGGTTCAGAAAAGATACAACACCCTCCCAGCCCAGAAGGATCATGTCTGCAGTGCCAGCGGAGAAGAGAGTTGTGTACCCCTTCCTGGGTCGCTCGGGGATCCGTGTGTCCAACTTGTGTCTGGGGACCATGACCTTTGGAGACTCTCACGTGAGTGCTTGCCTCTATTGGAGGAGGATAATGATAATGATAATTTAATAATAACGATAATTTATTAAATTAATAATTATTATTCAATAGTAATATTTAATAATTTAATGATAATAACAATAATGATAATAATAGTGATGATATATTGATAATAATTTAATAGTAATATTAATAATAATAATATTAATAATAATTTAATTATGATAATAATTATAATCATGATCATAATAATAATTTGATAATAATTATATTCATGATCATATTAATAATTTCAGAATTAATTTAATAATAATAAAAATAAAATAATAATCTTCATAATTCTGATAATAATATTCATAAATAATAATATTAATAGAAATTGCATTTATATAGCGTACATCCACACTCTGCAGCCAGTATGCTTCCTGCACTTTACAACTATAGACTAATTATTACCCCAGCAGACCCTGGAACACTAAGACGCATAATTCTCGGCTTCCCAGACGCATACAGTGAGTGCAAGCTGTGGGTGACACACGCTGAAACACTAACAAACCGACAAGATCCTTCGCTGTCTATAGCTGGGTAGTACTCCACATCTTTTACAGCTTGTAACATGTACCCCCCCCAACCCACACACACTCACGCACACACACATATTTCACAGTGGGTGGTTGGCGGGTGCTCTGGTGTGGTTTGCTTCTTCTTTCCTTTCAAACATCTACCGTCTTTATTTCCCCTCCTTTTTTTTGTGTTTGTTACTCTCTTGTAACACCTCTAATCTTCGGCACTTATATGACTTTATTGTGTTGCAAGTGCTGTAAAACTCTTACTAAAACTACAACTATTTCACAGCTGGGTTTGCCCGGCCAGTGTACAGAAGCCGACGCCTTCCAGATCATGGATCGCTTCTCCCAGTGGGGCGGGAACTTTATCGACACGGCAAACATCTACGGCAAAGGCAACTCTGAAATGATCGTGGGGAAATGGCTGTCAAAGTAAGTGTGCCCCTTTTTTATCTTCTTCTTGAGTTCAATCTACTGCAAAAGTACCGGTCGAACATCATAAGAGATAATTATTTAATACTTGAGATCCTAAAGCAATACTTGAGATCCTAAAGCAATACTTGAGATCCTAAAGCAATACGACAGTACAAAGTTTGGATATTTTGGGTGTAGCATGGCATCACAAACACTCGTTCAGTGTTCTTGGTGGTCTGAAATTATTTACAAATGTGCCAGTGTAGTGATAGAGTGAATTTGTTTGACAGTGGGCTGCACAGGTAAAGGCAGACATTTGTCCAGTTAATAATAATGATGAATAGCATTTGTATAGCGCATAACAACCCTGCTCTACAGCAAACTCTATGCGCTTAACACAATATTATTACCGCAGCAGACCTTAGAACACTCAGAAACATTCTTGGCTTCCCGGGAAGCATACAGTGCAAGCTGCTGATTAAGACGCGCAAACACTAACAAACTGAAAGAGCTTTTTTGTTGGATCTTCATTTTTAATAACAGTGAAAACAGACCCACTATGCTGTGGCCCATATTTGGTAATAAATCCGAAATTGATGAAGACGTCACTAAATTGCAGAAAAGTAATTTCATGTCAAAGTCATCATAAAGGAATGTGCCCGAGCCGCTGTCAGCGTCTCACCGGCACAGTGGTTCTGGGAGCGGCTTGCGGGGGATAAAGAGTTTTAAAAAATGGAAATAGGAGAAGAAAACACTGAGGTCACGAGTAGACCTTTAATTGTTCCCGTCTTTCCCTCTGTCACTCGTTGGTTCAGGCAGCCGAGAGACAAGTACGTGCTGGCCACCAAAGTCTTCTTCGACATGGGCTGTGAGAACAACGTGAACAACCGAGGCCTGAGTCGCCGCCACATGACCGACTCCCTGGAGAGGAGTTTGGAGCGGCTCCGCACCAACTACATCGACCTTTACCAGGTAGCCGAGACAGTTCTGTTGCACTGGGGTTGTTTGCCATTATTGTATTTAATAAAGCAAAAGGAAAAACTACGTTTCTAGATGAAGAAGGGTAATTTAATGATGAAAAAGATATGAGGTCTGCCCTCTCTTGCTTCACTGACAAGACTAAATAAATCATAATGAGCATGAGTACATGTGATTGAAACAGGAAGGAGGAGTGAGTAAAGATCACTAAGATCAGACAATCTTTGTTGTGAGGGTAGATAAATAAGAGTACAATTACAGGGACATAATTCAACATGTTAATATAGGGACCAACAATCCAGGATTTATTGTTTCCCTTCTGTATATTGATAAAAGCAATCTAATAGTCGGACAAGTTCAGTATAAGCCTATGTATCCTTATGAGCAGCGCGACGTTTAGTGATTTTCTCCGTCTGCTGACCTTCAATTTGTCCTACCAAAAATATAATTCTGTCTAGTTACTTTGTCGATTGCTTCCAACAAATTCCCGCTGTAGCTGGGCACTACCACACTGGTAGGTGGTTGGCGGGTGCTCTGCTGTGGTTTGCTTCTTCTTTCCTATCAAACATCTATCGTCCTTATCTCCCCTCCTTTTTTTTATGTTTGTTACTCTCTTGTAACACCTCTAATCTTCTGGCGCTCATATGACCTTATGCAGTTGCGAGCGCCGTAATACTTCTACTAAAACAAAACTAATAACTGTGTCACTGCGACCTGTTCAAGGCTGTTGAGATGTTCTCCACATGGACTTTCCGTTGGCCACCGGTCCAAAAGCTAAAAATGTTCCATGTTGCTTGAGAAAGTATTCTTTCAAACGATATTTTCTAACTTCCAAGCTCATGACTGGCCTCTCATCAAGGCTTCCCATCATCATCATCATCTTTCTCCCCCTGGGTCAGGGTATAGGCCACGAACAAACACTCTCCACCCTTTTACACATTCCACACTCTTCTGTTTTTCAAACAAAACATTTTTTAACGTTACAATTTTATGGCACTTGCAACACAATACTTTACTTTTTCCTTTTTTTTCTCCTCTGGTATCCTTAAGATGTGGAGGGGAGGTGCAGGTTCCGGTCCTGTGCTAGGTGTGTAGTGTCTGTGATAGATATGTTGTCCTGTGCTAGGTGTGTAGTGTCTGTGATAGATATGGTGTCCTGTGCTAGGTGTGTAGTGTCTGTGATAGATATGTTGTCCTGTGCTAGGTGTGTAGTGTCTGTGATAGATATGTTGTCCTGTGCTAGGTGTGTAGTGTCTGTGATAGATATGTTGTGTTGTTCCAGGAGCTTTTTAACCCCATCCTGCCAGGCCTTTGTTGGTCTTCTGCAACACAATAAGGTCATGCAAGTGCCGAAGATTCGAGGTGTCACAAGAGAGTAAAAAACACAAAAAAGAAGGAGGAGAGATCGGGACAATTCTAAATGTTTGATAGGAAAGAAGGAGGAGAGATCGGGACAATTCTAAATGTTTGATAGGAAAGAAGGAGGAGAGATCGGGACAATTCTAAATGTTTGATAGGAAAGAAGGAGGAGAGATCGGGACAATTCTAAATGTTTGATAGGAAAGAAGGAGGAGAGATCGGGACAATTCTAAATGTTTGATAGGAAAGAAGGAGCAAACCACACACACCAGAGCACCTTCCAACCACCCACTCTTCTTTTTTGTCCTAGTCACAAACTACATGGTTATTTCTGGGGGGGGTTTTTCGATCCTACTCCATGCAGCCCGGAGCCGTCTGTAGACTTATTTAACAATTGTCTTGCCTTATGATTTTCAAAAGTAAATTTATGTTTGTTAACAAAACTGGCGTAAAATCATAAAACTGGACAGAATTGACCTTTTGGTGAGGACAGTTGATTTGTACCAGAACTTTGACGAAGCAGATCAACAATCTCCGATTGTTTATTTCTCGTGTCGCAGTTCAGAAATTGTCGACCCAGCCTTTGTATTTGTGAACAGCTGGCCCACTTGGTCGAGTTAGCCTTGCCCACAATAATACCGTATACGCTGCAATCTCTCGTTTGCCCCGTTCAGACACTTGAAATTTTCCGTAATTAAGACATATTTTTATTGGTTGTAATATAGTAATTTGAAAATGAGAGCACTGTTACTAATTTCTATGGGAAATTACAAATTGTCTTCATGGTAATTACTATAAACCATGGAGATGGGTTGGCAGCTCTGTCTACAAACTAAAGACAGAGAAGGTTTTGTGAATATAGGTGGTTCGCACGTAGGAGATGACGGCCTCCAAACTGCTCCGGACGGCAATTAGTAGGACTCTTTTTTCCTGTCCCCTGTATAGCCCCATATGTGGGACGACGGGACGCCACCGGAGGAGATCCTGAGGACCCTGGATGACCTGGTGCGCTGTGGGAAGATCCGCTACGCCGGCATGAACAACGTGTCGGGATGGCAGATGCAGAAGTTGGTGGACACCTCCAAGGCTTTGGGTTTGAACCCCCTCATGAGTTTACAGGTAAGTCGTTGTCGCTGACAGTACTCTAGTCTATGTTATATGTCATTATCTGTATGTGAGTCACTACAGGTAAGTCGTTGTCGCTGACAGTACTCTAGTCTATGTTAAATGTCATTATCTATATGTGAGTCACTACAGGTAAGTCTGTATGTTGTTGCTGACAGTATTGTAGTCTATGTTAAATGTCATTATCTGTATGTGAGTGACTACAAGTACGTCTGTATGTTGTCGCTGACAGTACTGTCGCTCTGGCTTGTATGTAAGTCGCTTTGTGATATATATATATATCACTGTGTGACGTGTCAGTCTATATATATATATTGCTTTTATCTGTATGCAAGTCACTGTGTCATATATATATCACGGTGTGACATGTCTATTTGTCATTTTCTCTGTATGTAAGTCACTTTGTGATGTACACTTTAGTCTATACGTGGCATGACGTGGTGGAATCAGGCGTTCGTCCATTTTTCGTCATATCGGGTAATTGGTATCATCTTAAAGCCTGTTCTTTTGCCTTGCTTTTGACGGGAAAAAAAGCCATCTATGTTGAATAGAAGTCGAAATGTTCTGAAATAGGTTAGTGTTGTCTGGTTCTAGAGGTAAAATTAGCGAGAAAATGGCTGTCCAAGTTTGGTAACTTCCATTGCTTGAGAGTCCTTGGACCCTAGAAATTTACATGTTTTGTTTTCTGCTCTCCTGTTGAATGTTCCCACATCCGTGGCGGTGCCGCTGACTGAACAGTCTTTAGGCCACTCCCAAAGGGGGGCATTGACTTGTTCTTATTCACAGTAGAATTGTTATTGTAAATTACCAAATGGGCTTATTCATCAATGAATTCAATCATTCAATGTCATGCTCATAACTGCCTGAACTGCAACAGGGGAATTGCTGCTTTCTCTTTCCTAATCCTTACTATCAACATTTTTCCTCTACTTCTTTTGTTTGTTTGTCACCCTCTTGTGACCCGCTATTTCTCGGATGCCTTGATCGTCGAAGCAGACTTTGTGTTGTTGAAGCTAGAGAGATGAGTGGGGTAAGCCTGATTCCTCGCTAGGACTTCTCTGTTGACATCCGCACCTTGGCGCTCATATGACCTTATGCAGTTGTGAGTGCCGTAAAACCTCTACTAAAACTAAGCTGAATTTTCCCGTTTGCAGCAACAGTACAACCTGGCGTGCCGCGAGTCGGAGTATGAGGCGTTCCAAGTGTGTAAGACGGAGGGGATCGCTGTGTTGCCGTGGAGTCCTCTCAAGGGGTTGGTGCTTCTTGTGTGTGTGTATGTGTGGGTGTGTGTGTGTGTGGGTGTGTGTGTCTGTGTGTGTGGGTGTGTGTGTATGTGTGTGTGGGTGTGTGTATGTGTGGGTGTGTGTGTGTGTGTGTGTGTG
>NW_004798605.1:74206-76769 GCF_000002075.1 Aplysia californica | reverse complement strand
TACATGTACAGACAATCAATACATGTACAGACAATCAATACATGTACGGACAATCAATACATGTACAGACATCAATACATGTACAGACATCAATACATGTACA
Organism: Aplysia californica; assembly: GCF_000002075.1. NCBI lineage: Eukaryota > Metazoa > Mollusca > Gastropoda > Aplysiida > Aplysiidae > Aplysia > Aplysia californica. The sequence goes on along the minus strand of NW_004798605.1, from coordinate 76,666 downwards.
GACAATCAATACATGTACAGACAATCAATACATGTACAGACAATCAATACATGTACGGACAATCAATACATGTACAGACATCAATACATGTACAGACAATCAATACATGTACAGACAATCAATACATGTACAGACATCAATACATGTACAGACATCAATACATGTACAGACAATCAATACATGTACAGACAATCAATACATGTACAGACAATCAATACATGTACAGGCAATCAATACATGTACAGGCAATCAATACATGTACAGGCAATCAATACATGTACAGGCAATCAATACATGTACAGGCAATCAATACATGTACAGACAATCAATACATGTACAGACAATCAATACATGTACAGACAATCAATACATGTACAGACAAACAATACATGTACAGACAATCAATACATGTACAGACAAACAATACATGTACAGGCGATATGGGGCAAAGGTCACAGGACAAATGTTAAAACGAAAAACAAAACAAAACTACAGGAAAAAGATTTTTCTCCAAATCAGCAACTAATAAAACAACTGCATGTAATTTGGTTGGAAATAATCAGAAGAATTGAATTGACGCAAGTATCCCTGCAGTTGTGAATTATCAAAGGACTGGTTTTATTTCTGATGAGCAACGTGGGCTGAGAGGAATCTATATATAGATATATATACCGTATACAAGTGGACTTAGTAGTAGTAGTAGTAGTAGTAGTAGTAGTAGTAGTAGTATGAAGTACGGCTGTGGTCAGGCTAGTCGCCTATCAGCCTTTCGTTGCTTATTCGTTCTTGCACGTTGTTTTCAGACTCTGGTATCTGTAGGTGCTCATGGGACATGGATCTGGCAGCTTGAAACCAATCTAGGTTCATAGAGAATTTATGTTCCTTCCAGACCATGCCAATCCTATTTTTGAAAGCGTTCAATGATGGTGCAGACACCACATTTTCCGGTAGGGAATTCCAAGCGTTAACTGTGCGTACGCTGAAGAAGTTTTGGCGGACTGCTGTTTTCACATGGTTTTTTTTTTCAATTTTAGACTGTGTCAACTGGTGTTAGAGTGTAGATCGCGGGGTAAAATATCTCCCGTTACTTTGTAAATTCCTGTTAAATACTTGTAACATTCAATCATGTCGCCTCTAGCTCTCCGATAGTACAGCGATGGCAGATCCAATTTTCTGAGACGATCGCAGTGAGCAAGGTGCTGTAGTTCAGGAATTAGTTTGGTGGCCCGACGTTGCACTTTTTCAAGTTGTTCTTCATCACCTTTAAATCTGGGGTGCCAGACCACATTTCCATACTCTAGATGAGGACGAATGATTGATTTGTACAGAGTAGAAAGGGAGACTTTGTCCAGCATTGTGAAACCTCTCCGGATCAGTGCGAGAAGATTGTCAGCTTTGTTGACTTGGATACTCACATGTTTGCTGACTTTTAGATCCCTATCAATATTCACACCTAGCTCTTTTTCTAGTCTCACAGATTCTACAGTGATGAGTTCACCTTTGGATGTCAACTTGTACTCGCATGGGTTTCTATTTTTCCCAATGTACATAACCTTGCATTTTTCTGCATTAAACCTCAATTTCCACGCATCAGACCAGAGCTGGAGTCTGTTCAAGTCATCCTGGAGGTTGTCCGAAAAGTCGGGTACTTTAGCAAAAATCTTCGTATCATCCGCGAACAGAAAAGTAGCAGAGAGGATAATTTCAGGGAGGTCATTGACGAAGCATACAAATAGAAACAGACCTAGCACACTTCCCTGAGGGATTCCAGACTGCACATGCTCCCAGGATGACTCCTCTCCATTTACAACCACACACTGTTGACTATCAGTCAAGAAGTCCCTTATCCAAGTGTGAATCTGCCCCTTAATTCCATAGCCTTCCAATTTTTTCAACAAACGTTTCGTGTGGGACGGTATCGAAGGCCTCAGCAAAGTCTAGATAAATGGTGTGGACACAGCCATCTGCCTCAATGATGGAAGTCCATAGGTCGAGCACCACTAACAGGTTGGTTGAACAACTTCTGCCGCTCATGAAACCATGTTGACAGCTGCTAAACAGATCATTTTGCGGGAAATGTTTTATGAGCTGATCTCTGATGATGGATTCCAATACCTTACAGGCCACACTCGTTACACTCACTGGACGATAGTTTCCTGGGGTGGTTTTTTTCCTTTTTTGAAGATAGGTGAAACATGGGCTAGCTTCCACTCGGATGGTATAACTCCTTCCTGCAGTGACCTATTCATTAGAGTTGCCAGCGGGGTAGCTAGTTCAGTGGCACATTGTTTGAGGATGGATGATGGGATGTTGTCAGGACCCTGGGCTTTGTTGGGATTTAGCTTTTCAAGCCTCTTGAGCACATTTTCATTAGTTATAAGCATGTCTTCAAACTTGCAGTCAACATCTCTGTGTTGAAATTCAGGTATTTCTCTTGTGTCCTCTCTCGTGAAGACTGAG
>NW_004798605.1:70030-74106 GCF_000002075.1 Aplysia californica | reverse complement strand
AGAAAAAACTATTGAGAACCTCGGCTTTATCCTTGTCCGTGCTTGCCACACTACCATCATCACAGACCAGATCCGCAATACCACTCCTTGTGTTCAGTTTGCTCTTGGCATATTTGAAAAATGCTTTGGGGTCTTGCTTGGATTCTTGGGCTATCTTTCTTTCAAGGTCTCGTACTGCCTTGCGGCATTCCCATTTGGCTTGGTTTCTTGCTTTTGCGTAGTCTGCATAGTCCTTACCATCTCTTGTCTCCATATACCTTTTGAAAGTGGTGTGTTTTTTCTTTAACCTTGGCCAAAAGCTTGTCATTCATCCACAGTGGGTTTCTCGGCTTTTTTCCAGGTCTGCTCCTGGGAATATTTGTGTCCATGCTATGGATTAGTTTTTGTTTGATCTCAGTCCAGGTGGCTTCACATGTTAGTTAATTTAGGGTAGTCTCCCAGTTTATTGATTGAAGATCATTTTTAATCCTGACCCAGTCGGCTCTGTCATACACATAGCGGGACCTGTGCGGTTTATCTTTTTTCTTATAGAAATTCATCTGAAAGACCAGGGTAGAGTGGTGGCTTTTCCCCATGGGAGGTTCATAGTTCACTTCTTCTATCATGCCCTCCTCGTTTGTGAATACCAAGTCTAAGATGTTGGCCTGTTGGCCTGTTGGCTAACTCTGTGGTGTGTTGGTTCTTGCACATGCTGGTACAGAAAGCAGTCTCCGAATGCCTCCATGATGGAAGTGGCCTCCCTGCCCTCAGTCTCGCAGTCATTATTCCACCCAATCCCAGGGAGATTAAAATCACCACAAATCAGAATATGAGAGAATTTTATATTACACACTGTTTTCAGATCCTTGATGATGAGTTCATTATTTACATTATCGCTGTTCGGTGACCTGTAAACACAGCCTAATAAAACTCTGTCTGTACCATCAAGTCCTATCTCACACCAGAGTGATTCCTTCCCTGCACATGTTTCATTAACTGGGCTGGACGTAGCTTTTAAGTAGTTCCTTGTATAAATCAGTACACCTCTATTGTCTTTCTCACATCTGCTGAACAGATCGTAACCATGAAGTTGCAACTCACAAACTTGTATTGGTTCCGTGTAGTTTTTTGGTGAGACCTCTGTGACGCATATAATATCTGGTCTATGTATACACACAAGCACCCCAAGCTCATGCCTCTTATTTAGAATGCTATCTGCATTTGAATACAAACATTTTAACTTGGAAGATGAAAAACTGAACAAGTCTTTTGGAACACAATTAACTTTTGAATAAACACAACTCAAAGAATAATTCAGAACCCTAGAATGACTAGAATTCACATTCTGTGAACTAAATACATGTTTCAAGGGCTGGTTATCGGCTATTCCTTGCCCACCTGCCCGACCCCCACTCCGCCTTTTGTTCTTGCTATATTCACCACCTGGTGTGTCCTGATCCCCCATATGTCTTTTCTTCCCTGAGCTTCTGACTCTTCCCTTTTTTGATTTCTCAGCAACACCAGCTTTCTCATCTCTTCCCTCTCTAAAAAAGTCATATCCTTTTTAATGGAAATGTTTTGAAGCTTTTTGTCTCGGTGCTCCTGAGTTTCCTTCCAGACTTGAGCCAGTTGAGAGTTCTGAAATTTCACCAAAAGTGGTCTGGGCCCTTTTCAGTGTCTTTTGCCTCTGTCTATTTGGCCCCCAGTCGATAGGTCTGAGCAATCTCGGCCGCACATTCCAATCCTTTCCGGGTGATACCATTCGCTTTTTTCATGTCCTCTGACTTCCTCACTTCGGGGTCTGTATCTGTACTTTCTGGCACTCCAAAGAAAATCACATAGTTTTTTTCTGTATTCTCTGTCTTCCATTTCTTTAATGCCCTCGTTGACTGATGTTGCCACGACGCTGTCCAGTTTACGTGATAGATTCTCCCTTGAGTTCTCGGCCTCTTTAAATTTCTCTACAACATGAGCTTCTATGTCTTTTACTTTTCCCTCCAAGGCATCCTGTCTCGCCGAGAGACGATTTAGACCTGACATGAACCCAATGGTGAATTTGTTGCATTTTTTACAAAACCAATGCAGGCCCTGTGATGATTCATTGTCTGTTTCCTGTATTGCTGCTTAGAGAGAATCAGGTACACCTTCACAGGTTGTGTGGTGCCACATCTCACACATATCACACTTTAGTCCATGTTCTTTCTTTCCCACCTCTTTATCACATTTACCACAAGTTGCATCTTCTTTTTTGCTGTTCCTAGAATTTGGTTTGATGCGTTCAGTACTTGTAGTTGTAGGCCTACTCATTTTTACAGTTTCTTTTTCCTTCTCCCGATATGAACAAAGAGATGCCACCGGCCCAAAACTCTCCAGTGGTAGTAGATTCCCTTGTAAACTTCAATGATGTTCAGATTCAGCATGCAACAAGTAGAGTTCATCCCAAGGAGCTGTAACCATCTGTCTCTGACTTGGGAGGCTTTGTGCACCAACTCCTCCCTTATTAATACATGTATTACCTAACCCACACCTTTGAAACTTTGCAGGCGTCCACAGCATCCATGTGGCTAGGACCTAACTTTCAAAAATCCACGCAAGCTGCTTTCCGAGATTTTTCCAAAAATGCTTGGTTTCGTCCACACAGAGTTCTAGCGTTTCAATGCAGTTGAATGCAGTGTTCAAGACATATTTCAAAAGACTTCCGTTCACATGGTGTGCGCACTTAAACCACAATGATTTGACGATTAAGTTTCGTTCTTCGAACGAGGTATCCAGCTAGTATAATATAAAGTCCCGGCAGAAAGAGAAAAAAAACCCAAAGCCAAACAAATAAATCACTGCTGTAGCCTGTAACATGGCGCGATTATTGAAACTCCTAGAGGTAGGCCTAGTGTAAACTGGTGAGTCATGTTATAAAAATGGGGACATAGATCTAGCAACTAGCAGAAAATGTTTGGTTGCTTCATGCCCCATATGGAGCAAAACGATTCTGTGGAATCATTATCTAAAGTGCGGTCAAAAATTCGAGGCCCAACTTATCCCCAAATATCTTTATAACGGGTGAATCACTGTCCCCCATACTTGGCACAGTAGTTTGTCTCAGTTTGTCTTAACTTAATCACATTTTTCCACAACAACAACTGAGGCTAGACTAAAAAGAACTTTTCTTCATAAATGTATATACAATACTACAAACCTCCTTCACACGCAAAATGGGCTTGTTCACAACACTTCCCGCTTCTCACGCACATTTTGTATACGCATATTGCCTACGCCACAGCTCATCAATGACACATTTTAGTGGCAAAACTTGTTACAAGAAAGTAATTCTACCGGTGTATAGTGAACACTTTTTTGCACCAATAATTCTCAAAATATGCGTTCAATAAAGATAATCTCGCGATCAGAAAAAAATGACCGACTTTTAAAAGCAATATATCGCCGCAGCTGTAAACCTTTTAAAATCAGTAGAAACCACCCACTAGGATTTTTTAAATTAATATTTCATGCGGAATTTTCTAGAATAGAGCCTACAGGTCTTTACAAATTTTATTGATCTGTTAAGACAAATTTATTGAAGTCACTGAGCAAAAGCTGGAGAGTTTATTATGTTCGATAGTTGAGGAGATGTTTGGCAATAAGTCTCGCCACGAAGTTTGGACCGCACTATAAAATCAATAGCAACCAAATTCCTTTCGGCTTCCAAATGCTTTGTTCAAATTCGAAACACAAAACTTCAGAATTGAGAAAGATTTTTACAAAATAAGTTGTATAGTTGGGGTTTTATTTAACCCCCTGTACTGAGTGCACATTTGAAACGCAAAGCTTGAGCACGGAGAAGAGATGTACAGTTTTGTTGTTGTTGTCGTTGTTTTTTATGAGTTTATTTTAGGTTTCCTTGACCACCCAGTACTTGATAAGAATCCTCCCTGGCACTCACATCACCTTATGCAGTTGTGAGCCCCGTAAAACCCTCTACTATAAAAAACAACAACTACACAGCAAGCGAATGTGTGCCTTCTGCATGGCCACAACCAGCACAGCACAGGGGTCCAAGTGGAGCAACAACCTCTACTCCTGAGTACAAAACCAAGAAATAC
>NW_004798605.1:67965-69930 GCF_000002075.1 Aplysia californica | reverse complement strand
TGTGTGTGTGTGTGTATGTATGTGTGTGTGTGTGTGTGTGTGTGTGTGTGTGTGTATGTATGTATGTGTATGTGTGTGTGTATGTGTGTGTGTATGTAGTTTTGTTTGTTTGTCCCCCCCAAGGCAGTGTTCTCAAGGGGTGGGGGGTGGGGTGGGGGAGGGATATTAAAACGTTTTTATGCACAGTAGAATTGTAAATGAGCTGATTCATCAATGTCATACTCATTCTGTGCTGGAACAACATGGGGGAACTGCTGCTTTTCCTTTCCTCATCTTTACTATTGTCATTTTTTCCTCTACTTCTTTGTATGTTTGTCACTCTCTTGTGAACTGCTATTTCCAGGGTGCCTTGATAGTCGAAGCAGACTTTGTGCTGTTGAAGCTAGAGAGGTGAGCAGAGTAAGCCTGATTCCCCGTTTGGACTTCTCTGTTGACATCCACCCCTTGGCGCTCATATGACCTTATTCAGTTGCGAGGGCTGTAAAACCTTACTAAAACTTAACTGAAAGCATATGTGGGGTGGGCTTACTGAATTTGTTTTTCTTGGATTTTAGTCAGGACTGGAAATAAATGTGTCAAGTTTATAGGTTGTCGAACATCTGTCATCTTATCTCTCCTTCTTTAGTTTGTTACTGTCTTGTAACACCTCTAATGTTTGGCACTCCTATGACCTTATTGTGTTGCGAGGGTCGTAAAACTCTTTTTAAAAATAATATTGATTTTTAAAAAATTTTTGTATGGAATAATAAAAGACATGTTAAAATTAAAGAAAATGGCATCAGTTCAAAATCTACAAATTTGACCCCTGTGTTGATTGTCGGTCGATATATCCATTCGTGGATTACAATTGCGAGAAGTAGCTCATTTTGTTGGCAAGTGTACTTATTTTTGTAGACGTTTAGTCTGAACACGTATTTTCGCCTCCTGATTTTGGTTTATATTATTGTTATTGTTATTATTATTCAATCAATGGGTGGTTTGCTTCTTCTTTCTTATCAAACATCTATTGTCTTTATCTCTCCTCCTCCTTTTTTACTTGTAACACCTGTAATCCTCGGCACTTCTATGACCTTATTGTTATGTTGCAAGTGCCATAAAACTCTTACTATGACTAAACGTATTCCATCGGTGAGAAAACAGTTTGAGAAAACAGTTTGAGAAAACAGTTTGAGAAAACAGTTTGAGAAATCTGCTTTTGTTTGGTTCCTTTTGTCACAACAACATTTCTGTGTTCTCTGCTGATGTTACAACATTTCTGTGTTCTCTGCTGATGTTACAACAACATTTCTGTGTTCTCTGCTGATGTTACAACAACATTTCTGTGTTCTCTGCTGATGTTACAACATTTCTGTGTTCTCTGCTGATGTTACAACATTTCTGTGTTCTCTGCTGATGTTACAACAACATTTCTGTGTTCTCTGCTGATGTTACAACAACATTTCTGTGTTCTCTGCTGATGTTACAAAACATTTCTGTGTTCTCTGCTGATGTTACAACAATATTTCTTTGTTGATGCAAGTTTTGGAAAAAATCCTGCATTCAAATTTATTCTGTTTGTTGATTTGCGCTGTGATAGTATTCCGCGTGCTGTCGTGTCTGTTGCAGAGGTCTGTTCTCCGGGAAGATAACGAGGCACTCTCGACCCACCGAAGGTCGTCTGGGCTGGGTGGCGGAGAGAGAGGACAAGCGACACTCCCAGGTGGCGCCGGCCTACTCCTACCTGGACGACACCATCTTCAACACCCTGGATGTGGTGGAGAGGATTGCACACAGGCATGGTAAGCTGGGCTCACAGACAGACTGACTGACAGACTGACAGACGCACACAGTGACACACAGGCATGGTAAGCTGGGCTCACAGACAGACTGACTGACAGACTGACAGACGCACACAGTGACACACAGGCATGGTAAGCTGGGATCTCAAACTGACAAACACACTAACAGACACACAGGCTCTCACAC
>NW_004798605.1:65622-67856 GCF_000002075.1 Aplysia californica | reverse complement strand
GTGGTCTAAAATCGATAAGAGTAGGCTTCGGCCGTCACCCGGGCAAAATTCAAAATTTCCTACCAGCTGAAAAAGTTTAGTGTGTCCCGCGCGCTCATATGACCCTATGCAGTTGCGAGCGCCGCAAAACACTTACAAAAACAAACAAACAAAGATATCCTAGATCAGACACTGTCAATGTCATGGCCAACCACAGAATTTCCAAACGATTTCTCTTTCCTGACCTAGAGATTTATTGGATCATTGTCTCAACTTGAGAGCCGGGAGTGAAAAAAACCCGTTATACGTAGCATTAAGGTGCTAGGTGTGTAGCGTCTGTGATCAGATAAATATGTTACATTGTTCCAGGACCTTTTTAACCCCATTCAGTCAGGTCTTTCTTGGTCTTCCTCTTGATTTGAAGCCGTGTTCTCGGGTGTTGTAAGCTCTAGCCGCTACATGTAGTTGTTTCAGGGACATTTTGGTTAGATGTTCATAGCATTAATTGACTTTTTGACGCTCTATGAATTTTCTTACTGATGGTATTCCGGTTTGTAGACGTATGGTTTCGTTTCTTATGCGGTCTCTTCTGGCGACGTTGATGGTTTTTTGCAGAGACGCCTCATTTCGCATGCATTGACTTTTCTTTTTTTTGTGCCTTGTTCAGAGCCCATGTTTGGAACTGTAGATCTACTTGTATATTAATCCCCAGAAAAGCCTGCAAGCCTCCGTTCCTCAATTCGCCGTTCCTCAATTCGTCGTTCCTCAAGGTAGGGCCAGACCTGCTAGCGTGCCCACCCTACACCCCAGCGTCAACGTGGTCAAATCCTACCCTAGAGAAGAGCTCCCGTACAAGGATTGCGTTCCTTTGCCGCGCTCGCCCAATCCTGACGTGAAGATATGTGTGTACCCCAAACAGGACGATATCTACGTCTCCAAAACTCTGAAGGTGAATGGGTGGTTGGCGGGTGCTCTGGCGTGGTTTGCTTACTCCTTTTGTCCTATAACCAACTGGCTATCGCCCTCAAATGGTCGCTTTTAAGCACAAGGGGGCTTGCCCGAAAAATGCTGTTTTGAGAAAATTGAAGGTAAAGTTTTTGCCCCTTGTTCAGTTTCTTTAAAAGACAAGGAGAGATTTCTCTATAACCAAACAAATATACACACCAATGAAACCAAACTTCTCCTATAGTTAGGGCAATGCCCACTTTTGGTGTAGGTCAAGATTTCTGGAAATCCCTGAAATCTGGGTTAGCCCGCTTGTCCTTTAACTCCACCATATTATCTCCTCCTCCTTATTTTTATTCGAGACTTTCTAGTCGCACCAGCTCTATTTTTAAGCTCATGTATGACCTTTTCGTGTATTTGTATTGCAAACGCCGTAAAACTCTTTCTAGTGGGTGGTTGGCGGGCGCTCTGGTGTGGTTTGCTCCTTCTTTCACATCAAACATCTATCGTCTATATTTCCCCTCTTTCTTTTGTTATGTTTGTTACTCCCTTGTATTTGTAACACCTCTAATCTTCTGGCGCTCATATGACCTTATGCAGTGGTGAGCGCCGTAAAACCTCTACTAAAACAAACTCTTTCTATAAATAGATTTAACGAAGATGTTTCGTTGTAGGTGGTTGGAGGGCGCCACAGGCAGATATTACATCTCTACTTTTCCTCTTTTATTTTCCTGTCTGTCTTTCAATTACAACGTGCATCTCTGTAATAACGGCAGAGAAAGGCCACGAAAAAGGTGGATCGAGGGTGTCAAGGAAACACTAGGAAAACATAACATCACAACTGAAAGAGCTGCGGAGCTGACCTACCAGAGAAAACTGCATCTCCCCTCGACGCTTAACAGCATCAGAGGATGAAAGTGTAAAAGTAAAAGTTTCGCTGGTAAAGTTCATCTCTCTAACAACACGAACGCTAAGCAAAATCTATAACGTAGTATAACTCATGTCTCTTAGGCGGAAATAAATATGTGAGGCATCGTGGTGGAATCAGGCTCTGGTCAAAATTATCAAAATGTAGAAACTTGCATTTTTCCACAGGTTTGTGAATTTTTATCACATTTTTGTTTTTTTAGCTCAACACCTGCTATGCCATATTAAAAAACTAATTTCTGTGTGGATTTTTCTGAAAAATGTTGATTAAAAGCACAAACATTTTTAATTTTCTGTTACCACCGACTCTTAAGCTAATGAAATAACTCATCTTTAGCGGCCATTTTCTCACTAATTTTACCTCTGAAAAAGGTAACCCCACT
>NW_004798605.1:63745-65522 GCF_000002075.1 Aplysia californica | reverse complement strand
GACAGACTGACTGACAGACTGACAGACGCACACAGTGACACACAGGCATGGTAAGCTGGGCTCACAGACAGACTGACTGACAGACTGACAGACGCACACAGTGACACACAGGCATGGTAAGCTGGGCTCACAGACAGACTGACTGACAGACTGACAGACGCACACAGTGACACACAGGCATGGTAAGCTGGGATCTCAAACTGACAAACACACTAACAGACACACAGGCTCTCACACTGACTGACAGACTGACAGACGCACAGGCATGGTAAACTGGGATCTCACACTGACAGACACACAGGCATACAGACACACTGACAGACACTCAGGCATACAGACACACTGACAGACACACAGGCATACAGACACACTGTTAGACACACGGGCATGGTAAGCTGGGATCTCACACTGACAGACAGACACACTGACAGACACACAGGCATACAGACACACTGACAGACACACAGGCACGGTAAGCTGGGATCTCACACTGACAGACACACTGACAGACTGACAGACACACACACACAGACACACACACACTGACAGACACACACACACTGACAGACACACACACACCGACACACGTCAGTTCGGTCGTCACATGACACAACCCCCACAGTGGGTGGTTGGTGGGTGCTCTGGTGTGGTTTGTTTCTTCTTTCCTATCACACATCCATTAGCCTTATCTCCACTCCTTTTTTGTGTTTGTTACTCTCTTGTAACACCTCTAGGCCCAATCTTCGGCACTTATATGACCTTATTGTTTTGCGAGTGCCGTAAAACTCTTACTGAAACTAACACCCCCCCCCCCCCCCCTGTTCTTCCCCCCTCAGGTCGCAGCATGCCCCAGGTCGCTCTCCGCTGGCTGCTTCAGAAAGACGTGGTCACCTCGGTGATTATCGGGGCTCGAACCCTGCAACAACTGGACGACAACATGGGCGCTGCCAGTGGCTGGACGTTGTCGAGGGAAGAGGTGAGTGCATTGGAGGGGATTTTTAGTATTTTTTTAGCAACAGGATTTCCGTCGTTGATCCCATCAGAATTCTGGATTTTATGATGGGCTTTGGCATTTATGGGAAGTTGTAAATGGAATTGTTTGAAATTTAAAAATGTTCTGAAGAAAGTTGTTTTAAATAAAATATTTATTTACACTCCATTTTTAGCATTTTAATTAGAAATATTGACCAAAATCAGGCTGTGCGGTGAACTATTGAGAATAAAACCAACATGTTTCGCGCGCTCATATGACCTTGTGCAGTTGCGAGCGCCGTAAAACCCTTACTGAACAAACGGACAAGAGAAGGAATGAAATGTTTCTTTTGACACCTCCGTCTTCATACAAAAAGACACAAGGAGTGGAGCAGTCACAAACTTGATCGACGCGGACAGATGCAAAGTCCCAACAAATGCGGCTTGGGGGGGCTCTCGTGGCCCTTGACCATCAATGATTTATTTATAGAGGAACCAGCCATCCATGTCCAGGCTCTCGTGGCCCTTGACCATCAATGATTTATTTATAGAGGAACCAGCCATCCATGTCCAGGCTCTCGTGGCCCTTGACCATCAATGATTTATTTATAGAGGAACCAGCCATCCATGTCCAGGCTCTCGTGGCCTAGAGGCTAAGGTGTTCGCCTCTCATTCAAAGGTCCCACGTTCAAATCTGGGTAGCGACGGAAAAATTTTCTTCTCTAAAATTGTCTCCTGCTCTCTAACAATGCTCTGTCTCCAACCAGCCCACCCCCCTCCTCCCCTCCTTCCTCCCCTCCTACCT
>NW_004798605.1:61699-63570 GCF_000002075.1 Aplysia californica | reverse complement strand
CCCTCTTCCCTTCCTTCCTCCTCTTCCCCTCCTCCCCTCCAGCCTCTGGTGGTGAGACAAGGACCACGTTTTGGCTGTAACAATAACAAAGAAACACCTACCCGCGTCCGGAAAGGCTGTAAAGCCGGGTCTTTAGTCGAGAATGTAAAGTGAATTTGTTCGAGATTCGAGTGTTGCGTGTTCCGAGTGTTCGGGAACTCCGTGAAGTCAATACGAAGAAAACATCGGGACCGAAATGGGACCGAGCGTTATGTTCGAGATGCCCGAGAATTCTTGATTTTCATGTTCGAGATTCGTGGACTTAACTGTATCTCCATTGGTCAGCTCTGACGTTATGTCGAGATATCTTCATATAATGTGTCATGACATGGTGGAATCAGGCGCTCATCAATTTTTGGGCATATCGGGTTATTGGTATCATCTTAAAGCCTGTTCTTTTGCCTTCCTTTTGAAGAAAAAATATTCATCTCTGTTGAATGGAAGTTGAAATATTTGTGATTGAAGGAGGTCAGGGTCGCCGGGTTTTAGAGATCAAATTAACGAGAAAATGGCCGCCAAAGTTTGGTACCTTCCTTAGCCTGATAGTCCTTGGGAACTGAAAATTTATATTTTGGTGCCTTTAATCAATGTTTTTCAGTAAAATCCACAAAAAAGTGTTTTTAAATGAACATAAAAGGTGTTGGGCTTAAAAAAAAAAAAAAGAAAAGAAAATTAGAAAAAAATTGCCCATTATCCCAAAAAAATCTGATTTCTTTGATTTAATTATCTGGTCGCTTTTAAGCACAAGGGGGCTACCCCGAAAAATGCTGTTTTGAACAAATTTAAGGTAAAGTTTTTGCCCCTTGTTCAGTTTCTTTCTCCCTCTATCTGCTATGTCAGCAGGGTTAGAGCCACCGGCCGTCTTACTGGTCTAAATTGTATCCATTGGGAGGTAAAAGTTTTACAATGTCAAGTTGCTTGTACGTCTGTCCTCAATGTAACTTTTTCTGTCCTGTGGGTGGTTGGTGGGTGCTCTGTCCTGTGGGTGGTTGGCGGGTGCTCTGTCCTGTGGGTGGTTGGCGGGTGCTCTGTCCTGTGGGTGGTTGGCGGGTGCTCTGGTGTGGTTTGCCTCTTCTTTCCTATCAAACATCTATCGTCCTGATCTCCTCTCCTTCTTTTATGCGTTTGTTACTCCCTTGTAACATCTCTAATCTTCGGCACTTATATGACCTTTTTGTGTGCAAGTGACGTAAAATTCTCACTAAAACTTTAAAAAACCTCTCTCCAGATGCAACAGCTGGACGCAACGTCGCAGCGCCCCGTGCCGTACCCGTACGAGATGCTGTTCCGGCTCAACAAGGAACGTTTCAACAAGTCCGTTATGGATTATCACGTTCAGTCTCAGGGCTAGTTATGTTCACGACACGGTTGTAACACTTTTGTCGTCACGTCTCGCCGATCGGCCATGTTAGCCACACAGTTTCTTTGTTGGATTTTCTCCAAATACCTTTGTCTTGGATGGCAAGGGTTTTTACAGTATAGTCACTTTTAAGGACAAGCGGGCTAACCCAGATTTCGGAGGTTTCCAGAAATTTCGACCTACACCAAAAGTAGTGGGCATTGCCCTACCTATAGGAGAAGTTTGGTTTCATTGGTGTGAATATTTGTTTGGTTATAGAGAAAACTCTCCTTGTCTTTTAACTCTTTTTATCCTAGCCGTACCGCCACGGACTCGGTCCCCGTCCTGGGGCCGCCGCGCCCTATGAGTGGGGAGTCAGTGCGTATAGTTCAAAGTGTTGTATTTCTTACATTTACTCTAAGATTTTAGGAAAATTCGGCAGTTACGTTAGAAACTGAATGTAGTTTTTGTAAATGTATGTGGTTAGGAAATA
>NW_004798605.1:59333-61599 GCF_000002075.1 Aplysia californica | reverse complement strand
AAAGGTAACCCCACTTCCTTCATTCGCAAAAATCTCCACTTGTATTCAAGAGAAACGGATATTTTTTTCATCCAAATAAACACAAGTGAACAAATAACTCTACATGATGAAAACTTGACGAGAGCCTGATTCTACCACGCTGCCTCACATATTTATTAATCTAGATATTATGTTTCTCCCATTATCTCTCCCTCTCCCTCTCTCTCTCTCTCTCTCTCTCTCTCTCTCTCTCTCTCTCTCTCTCTCTCTTTCTCTCTTTCTCTCTCTCTCCCTCTCTCTCTCTCTCTCCCTCTCTCGCTCCTTCCCCCCTCCCCCAAGCACTGTTTCTCCCATTATCCCCCTCTCTCTCTCCCTCTCTCTCTCTCTCTCTCCATACAGGGAGGACGGCTGTTTGAGAGTGACCTGGTTCTCCAGATGGCGCAGGCACTAAAGGTAATTCCTTGTAAATGTCCCAAACACCAGTGAATCATCAGTTTACACGGTTAAACAGATCTTGTTAATGTCCCAAACGCCAGTGGATCAGTTTAGACGGCTAAGAAGACAGATCTTGTTTAATGTCACACACACACAATGACAGAGAATAGACAGTACCGGAAACTGATCTTCGTCGGTTGTGTCGGTGGTCTAGTGGTTAGGGTACCGGACTCGTAATGGTGAGGTTGTCGGTGGTCTAGTGGTTAGGCTACCGGACTCGTAATGGTGAGGTTGTCGGTGGTCTAGTGGTTAGGGTACCGGACTCGTAATCGTGAGGTTGTCGGTGGTCTAGTGGTTAGGGTACCGGACTCGTAATGGTGAGGTTGTCGGTGGTCTAGTGGTTAGGCTACCGGACTCGTAATGGTGAGGTTGTCGGTGGTCTAGTGGTTAGGTTACCGGACTCGTAATGGTGAGGTTGTCGGTGGTCTAGTGGTTAGGTTACCGGACTCGTAATGGTGAGGTTGTCGGTAGCTTAATATTACTTGCTCAGTGCCTGTAACTATCTACACAAAATCTTGTGTCTGTTATAACGAACATTTGGATTCAACGAGATTTTAGGTCGGGCCTGGCGTCCTCGTTGAATCCGAGTTCCACTTTATAGATCGTGAAGCATTTAGAGCTTGCTGTTGAGCGGGGATTTGCACTGTACAAATGATATCCATTATTAGTAGGTAGGCCTACCACAAGCGAACATTTTTTGGAACAATATTGACGTTTAAACTTCAGGGGTTCAAATATACTCTATGAAATAAGAACATTAAAAAAAGAATTATCAAAATCCATCTATAAACAATCGAGATATGGTATTTCAAAGTTTTATTTTTAAACGAAACCTTTTCAACTGCGACTTTCACCCATGTTTGAGGTGTTCTAAAATACAAAGTGCATGATCAAATCAATGAAAACAACACAAATATTGATATCTTTAAATTAAAGCATGTTAGAATGACTGGTTTCCAAGATATAGGCCTTCAAAAATTGGAAAAAAAGCCAAAATTTGTCATTAAGAGCTCAGAACCCTATTTTAACCTCTTCCAAATTAGTCAAAACTCCTCATTAGTGAAAATCACACAATAATAATAATAATAATAGATAGCATTTGTATAGCGCATCTCCCCGCTCAACAGCAGGCTCTATGCGCTTTACACTATATTATTACCCCAGCAGACCATAGAACACTCCGAAACATTCTCAGCTTCCTGGGAAGCATACAGTGCAAGCTGCGGATTTCACGCGCTCAAACACTATCAAACTGACAAGATCTTTCACTGTCTATAGCTGGGTACCCATTTCCACCTGGGTGAAGTGAGGAAAATTCGTGTAAAGTGCCTTTCCCAAGGACACAACGTCGGGCCCCTGACGGGATTCGAACCCACGACCTTACGGTTGCGAGTCCGAGAGCCTAACCACAATCAATACAAATACATGCATAGACTTAGCTGAATTTTTTTCAGACCTCTCTGACCATAAGTAACTTTTCTGGACTCCTCTGAAGTGGGCTTCGGTGCAAAAAACGCCTCTTGGAAAAAAATTAGGGGAATTCTGGTACATCCTCGGGCAAAAAGCGTCACAACAAGTGAACAAATTAAGCTACAGGGCTAAATCATACATCAAATTAAAGCTCAATGCAAGCTCTACGGGGCCAAATGAAAACTGTTTACTAAAACTTCTCATAACACTCCATAATAGGGCCCTAATGCCCAAAAACCCTGCCATTATTGAGTGAAAATTATAACGTCTGCCGACTGGAAAAAAATTCATATAAAATCAACAAATTGTGCTACAAGGTTGA
>NW_004798605.1:57563-59233 GCF_000002075.1 Aplysia californica | reverse complement strand
CTCCTCCTCATCTCTCCTCCTTCTTTTCTATCTAACATCTCTATCCTTCTTTCCTCTCCTCCTTCTTTCCAATCTAACATCTCTCCTATCTAATATCCCCCTCATTTCTCCTCTTCTTTCCTATTATATCTATCCTTCGTCTTTTTCCTTCTTTCCTGACAAACATTCTTTTTTATCTTTCCTCCTTCTGGTTTGTGTTTGTTACTCTGTCACAAAACTTCCAATCTTCGGCACTTATATTATCATGTATATGTATGACCTAATTGTGTTGTAAGTGCTGTAAAATTCTTGCTAAAACTAAGAACCGTAAAACTGTTACTAAAACTAAGTACTTTTTAAAACTGTTACTAAAACTAAGTACTGTAAAAAAAACTGTTACCAAAACTAAGTACTTTTTAAAACTGTTACTAAAACTAAGTACATGTACTGTAAAACTGTAACTAAAACTAAGTACATGTACTGTAAAACTGTTACCAAAACTAAGTACTTTTTAAAACTTACACCTAAACTAGATCTAACCACCGTAAAACTGCCATTCTATAAAACATCCTGTGGTCTGTGTCGGTTGGTGTACAGGTCGCAGCGTGGCACAGGTTGCCCTCCGCTGGCTGCTGCAGAAAGATGTGGTCACCTCGGTCATCATCGGGGCACGGACGCTTGACCAGCTCAACGACAATATGGGCGCCGCCAACGGCTGGACACTCAGTGCGGAGGAGGTGAGCTCATGGGGTGATCGCTTGAGGGTGGGGGGGGAGGAGGTGAGGTCATGGGGTGATCACTTGGGGGGGTGGTGACTTAGTGGGGGGTGGTGACTTAGTTACGGTACTGTTATTTATAGATTTTGTTTTATGTCGTTACGGTACTGTTATTTATAGATTTTGTTTTATGTCGTTACGGTACTGTTATTTATAGATTTTGTTTTATGTCGTTACGGTACTGTTATTTATAGATTTTGTTTTATGTCGTTACACTTTGTGGTCTTTTTTTTCTTGAAGGGGGGGGGGATATATAGATATAATAGATAGAATATATAAATATAGATATACAGTATGTATATAAAATATATGTAGTTTTGAGTAGAGAGTGAAGCAGAGGTAAGTTCAGTCTGGCTAACTCTCACAGCTGTTCTGGGAACAAGAGAACCGGGGTGGAAAGTTTGTGGTGGGGTCATGAGGTCACAACTCACGACCAGCTTCAGTTTCTTTATTCAACTTTTTATCGGAATCTGAGAACTGCTTTGCTCCCGCTTTCGGTGGAAATTACATACACAAATGGTGTACAATATATTATTTTTGGGGTTTGGACATGAACAATACCCTAGCCGTGTTGACAGGGACCTCAAACCTGTACCATTTTCCATCGACAACACTTTTGCAAGTCTCAATCTTGACCACTCAGTGTAATTTTTTATTGACGTTTTCCTGTAAGACCAAATGTTTCCACGCTCTGGATGGTGCATCACATTTCCCTTGGATTGTAAATTAACGATAGTTAAGCGATGTTTCTATGCTTTTTTACTTTAACGACAGCAAGGGATGTTTCTATACGACAGTATATTATTTGTTTACGACAGTAAGGAATGTTTCTATACGACA
This sequence comes from Aplysia californica, assembly GCF_000002075.1. Classification (NCBI taxonomy): domain Eukaryota; kingdom Metazoa; phylum Mollusca; class Gastropoda; order Aplysiida; family Aplysiidae; genus Aplysia; species Aplysia californica. Next base: position 57,638 of record NW_004798605.1, on the reverse strand, counting down.
GTATATTATTTGTTTACGACAGTAAGGAATGTTTCTATACGACAGTATATTATTTGTTTACGACAGTAAGGAATG
>NW_004798605.1:55601-57463 GCF_000002075.1 Aplysia californica | reverse complement strand
AATATAGATCTAGTTCTAGATTTATTTATCATTTTAGCTGAGAAAGCAACCAGTGGCTGGGGATACAATGTATCACCGTGTGTCCAGTAAGTGGATGGAAGAAAGAGGGGGGGGGGGGGGCATTTCTCCAATTAGCCTATCGTGACATCTAAGTCTAACTAAGTCTAAGAATACGTAAAAAGGCTGGTTGATTCAATAATTGAATATCCACCAATCAAGAACGAAGATCTAGCCTTTTTTGTTACTGAATTAAATGCCAAACAATAGATCTACGAACATTTCCATCGGTGACACTAACACCCGGTAACCCCCTTCCGAGTGTTTAGTAGTGTGTGATGACATGTTACTATAAATAGAACTCCCGGTTCAACTCTTCACGGCTTTATTCTTTCACTTTGTCGACCAGAGATGCTTAGATTTCGACGCATTTAGAATAAATAAGGTGTTCTTAGTTGAAAAGACAGCAAAAATACCACCACGAAGCGACACATTTGTATAGATCGCAATTAATTCACTATGAGGTGTGGAAAATGTAGGTCGGCGTGATTCCCACCAAACAATAACAATCCAACCACACGGCAAGTGGTGGCCGATTAGTCTTATTTTTCAAAACACGATATTCATAAGTATCCTAAAAGAAAATTATGATAATACTTACATAAATTGACGTCATAAACAGATCTATCGGATGTTTCTTTTACTGAACCATCATTATAATCGTCTGCTGGTTGGGTCAAGTCAGAGGGGGTGGAAATGGGCGATGGAACAGCCACAATGGCAGAATGACGATCTCCCGAAAGTGGTTGTTACCCCACTTCAGAAAAAGTAATATTTCTACTTCGTGGAACGTAGTTGGCTTTTCTAAACACATAAACTTGATGGTAGAGATGTCTGGGAATATGATCCTGGCACGGATAGCCCGATTTGTGTCGAATTTCATATTTTAAAATGCTTTCTTCGTCTTTAAATCGTACCACTCAAGCTTTCCGCTCGGAATAAAAACATAAACACATTCCCCGGAAATTCTCCTGAAATCCCAGATTTTTATGTTTCAAACCGCAAGAAAATTCGATGTTTCACGACTGAGAAATCGAAATTTAAAACAAGTACCCCCCCCCCCCCCCCCAAATCTAAGCGCGCAAAATTGCGAGACGGCCGAGTTTTCCCGTGTTAAACTTTAGTCAATTAAAAACTAAATATGGAATCATAAGTATCAGTTTCTCGTTCACCATGGAGAAGGAAAGACACAGAAAACAGTGGTATAATTTTTATTAGTGTTTACAAAAATTAAAACCAGCTAATAGTTGGATGAAGTTGTCCAAATCTGGCTCCAGCCGTAGCTGTCTGCCTTGAAAACGGCTCGCCTGCAGTACCTATTATTAGTGTCATGTACGTCCTCCACCAGCAGTTCATATATCGAAAGTCAAAATTATTGAAATCTATTCAAATGCAATTTCTTCACCTACAGCATCGGTTGCATGTGCTGGAGTCACATAATGTGCATTTGGTCACAATTGGAATTCTAAATTGTTGAGAAAGGCAAGAAAAGATAACGCCCGCTGCTCGCAGGCTTTTAAATTCCAGGTGATCCAACGTATGTAGCTATGATGCTCTCCTAGGTAGCATCAATCATGAGCTGACTTCTCACCAATTTCCATCTTACATCGTAGACGAAATAAGTACCAACGGTACAAGTTTTTTTCTACAACCCCAGTCTGCATTTTTCTGACATCGACTTTTTGGCTCTTCCGTGGCCCCAGACCTTACTCCGCCACAAATCTTTTTCCATTTGAGGATCTTATCCTGTTCCGAGCGCCGTAAAACCTTAAAAAAACTAAACTAAACTAAAACAATTTGAGGAT
>NW_004798605.1:54807-55501 GCF_000002075.1 Aplysia californica | reverse complement strand
CCTCGCCTGCATTTTTTGTACCTATTATTAGTGTCATGTACGTCCTCCACCAGCAGTTCATATATCGAAAGTCAAAATTATTGAAATCTATTCAAATGCAATTTCTTCACCTACAGCATCGGTTGCATGTGCTGGAGTCACATAATGTGCATTTGGTCACAATTGGAATTCTAAATTGTTGAGAAAGGCAAGAAAAGATAACGCCCGCTGCTCGCAGGCTTTTAAATTCCAGGTGATCCAACGTATGTAGCTATGATGCTCTCCTAGGTAGCATCAATCATGAGCTGACTTCTCACCAATTTCCATCTTACATCGTAGACGAAATAAGTACCAACGGTACAAGTTTTTTTCTACAACCCCAGTCTGCATTTTTCTGACATCGACTTTTTGGCTCTTCCGTGGCCCCAGACCTTACTCCGCCACAAATCTTTTTCCATTTGAGGATCTTATCCTGTTCCGAGCGCCGTAAAACCTTAAAAAAACTAAACTAAACTAAAACAATTTGAGGATGGGACTGCACATTTTGATGCGATGTGACAGAAAAAGATCTGCAGTCAGGGAACAGCAGAAAAGTCAATTTTTAGACAAACGTTCATGTGGCATACGGCTAGTGTGAACTGAACCATTGATATGATGATGATAATAATAATAGTAATAACAATAATAATAATGATAGTAATAATAATAATAATAA
>NW_004798605.1:52282-53483 GCF_000002075.1 Aplysia californica | reverse complement strand
AACTAAAACTAAAAAGGAGGCTAAAACTATAAGAAGTATATCAAGGTCAGAAGTAAAAAGGTTTGGGTTTTTTGGCCATGAAATAGTTGGACGTCAGTCGTGTGGAGCCACGGGGAGGAAATCATGGGAAACGAAAGTCATTGTTCAATTATGGTAAAAACTGAAAATAAACTCCCATGTTTAACAGAAACGAATGGTTATGATACAAATCAACATACTGCTGGTATATTGTAGAACTAACTGAGTGGAATCTAAAGCCAAGTTTACTTTTATTTACTTATTGTTGCACTACAAAACGCTATGGCTTACAGGCTTGCATTGATCTGAAGGCTGCTGTCATTTTCACTATAGTCACAGCTTGTGTTTTTTGTTCCATCATCTGAGCAAGTGTGACCATCCTTTGTTGATGTGTCAGCTGAGTGAGCATTTGGTCTTTTGCTTCACCAAGCCACGGTTCCATATCGTATTTACAAATTCACAAGCGTTCTCGTAGATGTTAAGAAAAGGTGTGTAGGGGGGGGGAGGGGGTTAGATATTTCATCCCCAATCTACTGATGAGTTGCCATTTAAAGCCTGCCTTTTTCCACGAGTGTTGTTACATACCAGGCATACATCATGCACTTCGTTGTGGGGATTGTTGGACCAGTGTCTTAGAGGGATGGGTTGAGACGAAAGCCGCCATTCCCTCTACTTGAAAGTCATGAAAGACCAGGCCACTCTCGTCACTGACAGCTAATTAGGCCTCTATGGCATCGTGTGGTTCAGTCCCCTTCGACCCTGCATTACTCAAACACAGCATTGACCACTCCGTGCTCTTCATCGGTTTCTATTCCTCAACGGCTTGCTACCAGCTTCCTCAATAAAGGCAAATTCATACCGCTAAATGTCCTGCATCAGCCATGCTGCATATTGATGTCTGGTTGCTTCAATCCTATTTGAATTTCTTTCCGCGGGAGCATCCTCGGGATTATTTTTAATGGTGATCAATTCACGTTAAAATTAAACTGCTTATGGTTGTCGTCAACTCAGTTTGAGAACATTAAAATGCTTTTTACGCTGAATAATCTTTGTGGAGGATATTGCTTTTGCTATGTGGCATTTGAACCTGCTATTGTGTTACATTTGGATTTGCTATTGTGTTACATTTGGATTTGCTATTGTGTTACATTTGGATTTGCTATTGTGTTACATTTGGATTTGC
>NW_004798605.1:44685-52182 GCF_000002075.1 Aplysia californica | reverse complement strand
TATTAGATGAGTCTAAGTCCTGTTTCTTATCATCCACAACGGAATTTACGGCACTTATTTCAGAGTCACTTTCATCAAATTAGTATCATTCCCCCTCACAACCCAGCACCACTTCAAAAAGCACTTCGTCGGTCGTGAATGTGCGTTTTCGAGACATCTTTCAAGCTTCTACACCCATCAAAAACAAAGAAACCACTGTTCATTGGAAAATTAAAATATTCAGACAAAGCTAGCTTCGCCGTATTTGCGTATTTTAGTATTTACAAGCAGAACTAGCTTCTTTGACGTGACCGTATCGCTGATCCGAGAATACTCGTAGCCCGGATAAAAAGAAGAAACTGAACAAGGGGCAAAAACTTTACCTTCGATTTTCTCAGAACAACATTTTTTTGGGATAGCCCCCTTGTGCTTAAAAGCAGCCATATAAGCCTTGTGATGGCACAGTGATTAACGGTTACTTGAGACATTCACAGAAAGTTTTTTCAACGCAGAAAGTGTTGGTCCTGTCTTCAGTCTGGCAGATTTTGTCACGGGTTTATGTGTATATATTTTTGTATAATTACTTAGCAGGTGTTGGAATATTTTCTATACGGTATACTTTGCTATTGCTTGCAGTTATGAACAAATTTTTATACTGTATAAGGAGGCTCTCGTGGCCTAGAGGTTGAGGTGTTGGCCTCTCATTCAAAGGTCCCGAGTTCAAATCCGGGTAGCGACCGAAACATTTTCTTCTCTAAAATTGTCTCCTTTCACCTCATTTCCTGCTCTCTAACAATGTTCTGTCATCTGCTTTCGTCTCTACTTTCTACTCCCACCCCCTCACCTCCTTTGCCCCCTCCTCTGGGCTCCTGACTCTTTCTGCAGCCTTTCTACTGCTACTCCTTGGCTCCTCCTTACTGCTGTCTTTCTGCCACACCCCTGATCTTCTGGTAGGAAAGATCTACATCTAGCCTTCTCGGACAAGGGCGAAATATCTCGGAGGTCCCATATGCAAGTTGCACACATTTAAGAACCCTTGGTGGTCTAAAATCGATAAGAGTAGGCTTCGGCCGCCACCCGGGCTAAATTCAAAATTTCCTACCAACTGAAAATATTAGGTGTGTCCCGCGCGCTCATATGACCTTATGCAGTTGCGAGCGCCATAAAACACTTAACCCCCTAAAAAATAAATAAATAATAGTACTGTATAAAGTTTTTGCTTGTAGTAATGAACACATTTTTGGTGCCTATGAATTATTTCCACTGCTAGCATTGTAGGCAGACGCCAGTAGTATGAACTGTCCGGTTTTTGCTTGTTATTTAATGTAACATGAAGTTTGAGATGTGCTGCTTTTTTTTTTGTACAAAAGTCACAAAAGAATTTAAAAGTTTGATATTAATACATGTAAATCTTTTCAGACTCGTGTTTTGTTTGATGTGAATATCCCCCACAGTTGTTCCAACTTTGTTGTTGATGAGTGCTGCAATGTCCTGGAGTTGAGTTCTTTGTGGTACAATATGTGGCACCACGTGGTGGAATCAGGCGCTTGTCAATCTTTGGTGCATAAGGGGTTATTAGTATCATATTGATAAAGTCTGTTCATTTGCCCTCCTTTTGGGGAAAAAAATATCCATGAATGTTGAATAGAAGTCGAAATATTTGCGAATGAAGGAGGTCAGGGTCGTCTAGTTTCAGAAGTAAAATTATAGAGAAAATGGCCGCCAAAATTTGGTAACTTCCATAGAATGAGAGTCTTTGGAGACTGAAAATTTACATTTTTTGTATGCCTTCAACTCGCCGCGCTCCGCTCCCGCCCCATATGCGATCCGGTCAAATCGCGTCACAAGTTAGTGCAGAGAATTCAAATGTGGCTCTGTAAGTGTAAGGTCATTGTACCGACCTACAGGGATCACCGTCCCAAATAGTAGGCTTCTATCTCCATGAGTGTTGATGACTGACATGAGGTAAAATTGGTTTTAAAAATGCTGAAATAATCCTTTATTTTTAATGTCTCGAGATTTTTATGGCGAAAATCTTTAATTTTTTGCTTGGTAACCTTGTTGTGTACTACTATGTCACAGCCTTTGGTGCAGACAAGCAAGCGTTAGACCAACAACTGAAGCCTGTGGGTGTTGACCATAGTTGCACCCCCGAGTAAGTCCGATACACAGACGTGCGGGAGCAATTTAAAGTGTCCATCTTTTCTGTCTGAGTCTGTCAGATACACAGATGGGGGCTTGCTTATACCATAACCCCCCCAAGTCATTTTTCTGTCTGAGTCTGTCAGATACACAGATGGGGACTTTCTGATACTACAGCAGTCATTTATTTCTCTAGATGTTGTCTTGAGAGAATTTGTTGTATTCCCCTTTGGTTTGATGCCATGGATGAACTAAATGTGCTGAAAAAGGCGAAAATAACGTTTAGTGACCATAGCCGCCCGCTGACATTGGAATTTCAAATATCGACCCGCAGTAAACGATACATTTACGATACATTTCCAAAGAAGCAAGAACAGACAGATATAGAAATTCACTCGTACCAACTGCAGTGAGGTTACTGAACACGCAGTGCTACAAATGAAACAGAGAGAGAGAGAGAGAGAATGTTTAACGGAGCGGGTTGTCCCAGCACGCGAGACATGTATTTACTAATGTCCTGTCTTGTTGTGCGTGTGCGTGAGTGTACCTAACCTTTGTAACGTCTACTGCCATTGTTAATGACCAAGACAAATTTCCCCCTGAATAAAGATTGTCATTGTCATGATTGTAGATTACGATTGTTTCAGAATTGTTGTGTTCCCAGCATCAAGTCCTATAAATGTATTTTTAACAGAATTGTAAATAAAGGACAGGTTTTTCTCAGAATTTCTGTCAATGATTGGTTGGGTCTGGAGTTATACTTACTACATTTTACTTCTTCTGTTTTGTCAAATTTTATGAGTTTTTAAGCCCCTGTCAACATTATTGGGGGTGGGTGGTTGGCGGGTGCTCTGGTGGTGTGGTTTGCTCCTTCTTTCCTATCAAACATCTATCGTCCCGATCTCTCCTCCTTCTTTTTTTGTGTTTGTTACTCTCTTGTAACACCTCTAATCTTCGGCACTTACATGACCTTATTGTGTTGCAAGTGCAGTAAAACTCTTACAAAAACTAAACACTATTGGGTTAGTAAAGAGGCGGGACCTCCGAACTCAACGTCCGTCTCCAATAGGTTGAGCCAAGTGGGTTGGGAACCGAGAACTTTGGAACCGAGAACTTTGGAGACTCCACAAACTGAGCCGCCGAAGTTAAGCAGCAGTTCCCCCCATGTTGCTCCGGCACAGTATGAGCATGACATTGATAAATCAGCCCATTTACCATTCTACTGTGCACAAGAACGTGATGATAATAATAATTGCATTTATATAGCGCATATCCATGCTCAAGAGCATGCTCTATGCGCTTTACAACTATTATTACCCCAGCAGACCCTCTGAGTACACCCAGAAACATTCTCGGCTTCCGCGGAAGCATACAGTGCAAGCTGCGGATTTCACGCGCTCAAACACTATCAAACTGACAAGATCGTTCACTGTCGATAGCCGGGTACTCATTCCCACCTGGGTGAAGTGAGGAAAATTTGTGCAAAGTGCCTTTCCCAAGGACACAACGTCGGGTCCCTGACGGGATTCGAACCCACGACCTTACAGTTGCGAGTCCGAGAGCCTAACCACTAGGCCCACGACGCCATAATGCCCCCCCCCCCCTTTGGGAATGGCCTGAAGACTTCAGTGGGTGGTTTGCACGTGCTCTGGTGTGGTTTGCTTCTTCTTTCCTGTCAAACATCTATTCTTTATCTCCCCTCCTTTTTTGTATTTGTTACTCTCTTGTAACACCTCTAACTTCGGCACTTCTGTATGACCTTATTGTGTTGCAAGTGCTGTAAAACTCTTACTAAAACTTCAAACTAAAACAACGAGAGTCCGTAGCACTGCCCCGGTGTAGTGTCTGTGGGCTTGTGTCAAGGAGGTCAGCTTGCCTGGATTTGTGAACCCGTGACATCATCGGGGTTATAGAGATACAGTGTGGGTGGTTGGCGGGTGCTCTGGTGTGGTTTGCTCCTTCTTTCCTATAAAAAAATCTATCGTCTCTATCTCCCCTCCTTATTTTTTGTGTTTGTTACTCTCTTGTAACACCTATAATCTTCGGCACTTAAATGACCTTATTGTGTTGCAAGTGCTGTAAAACTCTTACTAATACTAAAACTAAGAGCTACAGTAACGTTCTACGTTCCTTGGTCTTTGGCTGTGTTAGTGGTGTGTGTGTGTGGTAGAGGAGGGGAAGGGGAGGGGAACTGGGGTGGTGGGTGTGGATTTTTTGCAAACTTTCAGTCTTCCTCTTTGCTTTCTTCTGCTAGATCTCACAGATCATAGTCGACTGTTGTTTCTTCAACCTGTTAGATCTCACAGATCATAGTCGACTGTTGTTTCTTCAACCTGCTAGATCTCACAGATCATAGTCGACTGTTGTTTCTTCAACCTGCTAGATCTCACAGATCATAGTCGACTGTTGTTTCTTCAACCTGCTAGATCTCAGGGGTAGTCGACTGTTGTTTCTTCAACCTGTTAGATCTCTGGGGTAGTCGACTGTTGTTTCTTCAACCTGTTAGATCTCACAGATCATAGTCGACTGTTGTTTCTTCAACCTGTTAGATCTCACAGATCATAGTCGACTGTTGTTTCTTCAACCTGTTAGATCTCAGGGGTAGTCGACTATTGGTTCTTGAGCCTGCAGTGCAAACTGGTTTTATTTTAAATGTGACAGTTTTTCCTAGTGTGTAGGGCCCCTTCAGGTATCCACCTTCCGATTTCGAAGGTATTCCATGTTTTTGTTTTAATAAAAACGAAAAGAGAATTTTCAGTTTTCATCAGGAATTAATTCTTAATTTTACCCGAGTGATGGACAAAGCCTAATCTCGTCGATTTTTTTTGTTCACTATCGAGGGATCTTCAGTTGTACAACTTGCGCACAGGTCCTCCGAAATTTTTTGCCCTTATCCGATCCGAGAAGGCTGGATGATTGCTCTTATCTACCCTGAGGAAGGGGGCTGGCCACATCTCAAGGCAGTTCTTGTTGGGGTGACCTCGGACCTCGCCGACCAGACCTTCTGTCATGGTATCGTGACCCAGCAGAATCGCGCGGGGCTAACGTCCAGGGTTCAGTATCGAGTCCATAATTTCTGCTATTCATTCATGACTCCAGGTCGTGCTCTCTTCGTCAACTCTGTAACTGTCATGAATGATGAGAACGTGGCTTAACCTACAGAAGCAAAGACAGGCTTGGCATTTGTGGCGCGAGGTACAGAAAGGGTTAACTGTTGTCATTGTTTTTTCATATCAAACCTAGGTGTGTTTGTTTGGTCGAATTCATTATCATTTCATTATTTCATCATTTCACCATTTCATCAATTCATCAGTACATCATTTCATCATTTCTTTATTTTATTATTTCATCATTTCATCATTTCTTCAGTTCATCTTTTCCTCAATTCATCAGTTCATCGTTTCATCATTTCAACAGTTCATTATTTCATCTTTTCATCGTTTCATCTATTCATCATTTCACCATTTCATCGGTTCATCTTTTCATCAGTTCATCAGTTCATCATTTCATCTATTCATCATTTCATCATTTCATCAGTTCATCTTTTCATCAGTTCATCATTTCATTTATTCATCATTTCATCCGTTCATCTTTTCATCAGTTCATCTTTTCATCAGTTCATCAATTCATCATTTCATCTATTCATCATTTCATCAGTTCATCTTTTCATCAGTTCATCAGTTCACCATTTCATCGATTCATCAGTACATCATTTCATCATTTCTTTATTTTATTATTTCATCATTTCATCATTTTTTCAGTTCATCTTTTCCTCAATTCATCAGTTCATCGTTTCATCATTTCAACAGTTCATCATTTCATCTTTTCATCGTTTTATCTATTCATCATTTCATCATTAAAATTTCATCATTTCATCAGTTCGTCAGGTCATTCGTTCATCATTTCATCAGTTCATCATTTCAACAGTTCATCATTTCATCATTTCATCTTTTCATCGTTTCATCTATTCATCATTTCATCAGTTCATCTATTCATCAGTTCACCATTTCATCAGTTCATCAGTTCATCAATTCATCAGTTCATCAGTTCATCAGTTCATCCTGGTATTGGGTGAGACTCGCCAAGCACAACAGAGAAGACGAGAGTACAGACGGCTCACAGCGTCAGCTACCAGCTTGCCCCACCCCTCAAACATCCTAACATCCCCACTGAGACCAAAGCCAAGCTCATTAACTCTATCTTCATCCCCACATTGACCCATCAGTGCCAGACATAGACCCTGACCAAAAGTCTGGAACGTAAGATAACCACCTACGAGATGAGATGTCTAGGGAGAGCCGTCAACAAAACCAGACGGGACATGGTCAGAAACAACAAGATCAGAGAAATGGTGGGAATAACACCTGTCCTCCACTACATCTGAAGGCAAACAATCAGGTGGTTTGGACATCTCACACGTATGGGACCTCACCAGCTTGTCAGTAAAGTGTTTTACGGAAGGATATAGCGTACGAGAGGATGATGGGTGGTTGGCGGGTGCTCTGGTGAGGTTTGCTTATATTCTTTTCTATCAAACATCTATCGTCTTTTCTCCCCTCCTTCTTTTTTGTGTGTTTGTTACTCTCTTGTAACACTTCTAATCTTTTGCACTTATATGACCTTATTGTGTTTGTTACTCTCTTGTAACTCCTCTAATCTTTTGCATTTGTATGACCTTATTGTGTTACAATGGCCGTAAAACACCAACAACAACAAAATAAAAGGGTACAAGTAAAGCAAGAGGAAGACCAAGGCAGACCTAGACCGAGGGTGTGAAGGATACCCTGAGACAATACAACATTCCACCCAGCCAGGCCATCAAACTTGCTAGCGACAAAAAGCTATCTAAAGACGCAGTTTATTTTATACAATCTTTTCACAACAACTGCAGCAGGAAAAACAAACAACCCTTCAAGTCTGCTATCGCCAACTGTGAAAAAAAAAGTATTTAATTTCTCGCGTTTTCCCTGCCAGTATCGAGTATTATCAACTACACGATTACTTAACCCTATCCGTACGCCCTGAGCTCAATTTGTACCCCCGGGGTTGTATTCTTCACATGTTAGAATACTTCTAGTACAAAGACCTCTTCGAAACTTTGAGTATTTCAGAAAATATCATTTTGACAGACTGCTATGCAAAACGTACGGATCGGATTAACGAATAAATTTCCTCTTTGGAAAGTGGTGGCACAGAGTCCCCCACGTCGTATGGATACGATAGTAAAACACGACGTACGGATAGGGTTGAGTGGTGGCACAGAGTTCCCCACGTCGTATGGATACGATAGTAAAACACGTCGTATGGATACGATTTTAAAAAACACGTCGTATGGATACGATAGTAAAACACGGCGACGCATGGATAGGGTTAATT
>NW_004798605.1:40627-44144 GCF_000002075.1 Aplysia californica | reverse complement strand
GGGAGAGGAGAAGCCGTTCTGTGTGGGGGGGCATTCAGTCACAGCTTGCGGTGCTCTAGTGTGTTTGGCTCCTTCTTTCCTACCAAACATCTGTCGTCCTCATCTCTCCTCCTTCTTTCCTACCAAACATCTGTCGTCCTCATCTCTCCTCCTCCTTTTTGTGTTTGTTACTCTCTTGTAACATCTCTAATCGTTGACACTTATATGACCTTATTGTGTTGCAAGTGCCGTAAACACTTACTAAAACTTTTAAAAAGTGCAGCAAAACACTTACTAAAACTAAAAGTCCTAACTTGCATCAACACATGGGCCCCACGAGGGCCCCACACAGGCTGGTAGATGGGTCCCATCTAGTATTTTCAGTCTGCGCCAAGTGAATTTTGCTCATAGGCGACAATAAGGAGCCACATGGAAACAGCCGTGCCCAGCCCTTGCTTAGCCCAGTTGCAACCGGTATGTTTCTAACTAGCCCACGTGGTCTTCACGTCCATCCCACTTGTTGTTGCCGTGTGTGTGTGTGTGTGTGTGTGTGTGTGTGTGTGTGTGTGTGTGTGTGTGTGTGTGTGTGTGTGTGTGTGAGTGTGTGTTTTTGTATTACGCGTGTACATGTATTACTTTATATATAATATATATACATGTCAGTGTGTTTCGCATGTGTGTGTTTTCAATATATGTGTCAGTGTTTCGCATGTGTGTGTTTTCAATATATGTGTCAGTGTGTTGCTTGTGTATTGTGTATGTGTCAGTGTGTTGCTTGTGTATTGTGTATGTGTCAGTGTGTTGCTTGTGTGTTGTGTATGTGCCTGTGTGTTGCGTGTGTGTTGTGTATGTGTCAGTGTGTTGCTTGTGTGTTGTGTATGTGTCAGTTTGTTGCTTGTGTATGTGTCAGTGTGTTGCTTGTGTGCTGTCTATGTGTCAGTGTGTTGTTTGTGTGTTGACTATGTGTCAGTGTGTTGTTTGTATGTTGTGTATGTGTCAATGTGCTGCTTGTGTCTTGTATACGTGTTACAGAGCTGCTTGTTTGCTATAGCTGTGAGGAGATTTCCTGCCCAGAAGTAGGTCCTCAGGTCTCCTCTCTTGTCTCTCTCTTTACACTGCCCTCTAAAGGAGTTGTTTGCGTGGATATTCAGGGGTTGTTTTTACCTCTTAGAAGTGGGCATGTTGCACTTTTACTGGATAGATGCTGCGTTATATACATTTAGTTCTTTCTTCTTTCCTCTTCCATCAGAAGTTTCTACTTGCCTGTACTACAACTGTTTCCTCACTCACCACACCAAATTTTCATTCTTTTCTGAACATGGTGCTGGATAATATATGAAGACTACAGGGGAAAATCAGTAGTAGTCGCAAAACTGAAAATCGTGAGAGTACGAATTTTGAACGCTTGTTGACTCATAACTGTATTTCTGTTCAACTGTTGGTTGATTATTATTGTTAGATTTTTTATTCAACAACACTTAACAATGAACCACCTGTCGAACAAATGCGAAGTTATATGAGTACACAGGCTTTTAAAATTGGCAACCTCACAATTTCCAGTTTGTGACTACCGTCATTTTCCCCCTGTGCTCTTCACCTGGTTGTAACTTGAAACTTTTTTCTACTTTTTTTTTTAATGCCCTGAAAATGCTCATACGTCTTATGTATTTCAAACAAAACTTGTAGCGACAGAGCAGGGAATCAGCTTACGATTTGTAAGAGTTTTCATAACCCTTATCTCTCCTCCTTTTTTTTCTTTGAGTGTTACTCTCTAGTAATGCGTCTAAGCTAAGGCAGTACAACAGTAACATAAAACGTTTTGTTCTGACTAAAAGAAAACCACTCCAAATATTCATCTTATTTATTTATAAACAGAAATGACTTCAGTTGACATTTAACTGAATGAATCAAAAGATTTTATCACTCTTATAGTACTTGGTGAGCTCATTGATTGTGAGTAGAGAGAAAATAATACATTTGTTTGTATTGTGTGGGTTTTTTTTTTAAAGACAAGACAGACATATATAGACAGACAATTTAACTCATACTCTATAGTAATAGTACAATATGGTGCTCCACTTGAGCTGGTTCACAGTGCCGTTCGGTTGTTGACTTTCATTACAAAAATCTACCAAACCTCAGCCAGTCCTGGTTATCTATAATCAAACTGTATATGTGTGATTGTATCGCTCGGGTATTTTTACTTTTTTGGGTACTTATTTTATGAAAATGATTACACAAACAGTTACGTGGTTTGGACATCTGACACGAATGACACGTCCTCACCAGCTTGTCAGTAAAGTGTACGACAAAAGAATATAAGGGTGCAAGGCAAGAGGAAGAGCAAGGAAGACCTGGATCGAGGATGTGAAGGATATCCTGAAAACATACAACATCCCTCCCAGCCAGGACATCCAGCTTGCGAGAGGCAGATAGCTCTTTCTCCCTTCCTCGCCCTAGATGGTACCAGAAGAAGGATTAAGTCAAGTATGAAGTAAAGTAAAATGACACAGTAGTGAAGTAACGGGGAAGTTTGTGACGCTAAAAACTTTGATGACAAAAGTGTCTGTGTCTACACCTATATGGAACAGCCTGCTAAGAGTTGATGTTTGTGCATGTGTATGTGCATATATGCATGTGTGTGTGTGTGTGTGTGTGTTGAGAGAAAAAGTGTGGTGAACTGCTTTATGAAAGAATACTAAACTGTTGGGTTTTTTTAGGTGAAAATTTAATTAGTTTTTTTTTATTGTTGTTGTTTAATGAGAACATAATAAGAAACTGTTTGTTTTATGAAAGATGTTTTAATAATGAGCTCCTTGCTTTAAAAAATGTTAAGGAATTGTTCTTTGTTGTGACTGATACATCTACAATATCATCTACAAAAATAAACTATATCTGAATGAAAAGTGCGTTTATTTTCTTAGGTTTTTCGTTTTGTGTGTGTGAGTGTGTGTGTGTGTGTGTGTGTGTGTGTGTGTGTGTGTGTGTGTGTGTGTGTGTGTGTTACTCATCCGTATGATGAGAGAGTGCCAAAGTGTGTAGTGTGATGACCCAGTATGTGAGTCGGCTAAGGTCAGAGGGCACCAACATGTACACTTCCGTGACTCACACATGGACTACACATAATATCTCTTGTGCTTGTCTGTCTGTCTCTCTGTCTTGTCTTGTCTGTCTGTCTGTCTTGTCCTGTCTTGCCTGTCAGTCTGTCTGTCTGTCTATCTCTCTGTCTGTCTGTCTGTTTGTCTTGTCTGTCTGTCTGCCTGTCTGTCTTGTCTGTCTGTTTTGTCAATCTGTCGTGTCTTGTCTGTCTGTCTGTCTTTTCTGTCTTGTCTGTCTGTCTTGTTTGTCTTGTCTTGCCGTCCTGTCTGTCCTGTCTGTGCTTCTCTGTCAGTCTTTCTGTCTGTCTGCCTGTCTTGTCTGTGTGTCTGTCTTGTCTGTTTGTCTGGCCCCCTGGTCGCCACCCTCACTCTTCTATATATTATGTCTCTTTCTCTATTAATATATATGTCACCCCGTCCCCTCTCTTTCTCTTTCAACC
>NW_004798605.1:32290-36147 GCF_000002075.1 Aplysia californica | reverse complement strand
GGGCGGGGCGGGTTCAAACAAGGTACGGGTATTATACGGCCATCCTACCACAATATGCCAAAGGCCCAGGAAGTTGTCTAAATAACAAGGCAATCCCCATCGTCCGGATCGGATGCGGGAACAATTTTACTTTCCTTGTTACCCGTACAAAACAGTAACACCTGATATCCTCGACTCTGTCCCATGTCCAGCCAGCGTGTCTCTGACAAGGCCTTGCCACACCCGCATCCTCCCCGTGTGGGAGAGCACAGAATGTATAGGCACTGTGTGGTCGATCGAGCGCTCAGCCTACAAGTACAAGTCTCTGACAAACCCATGCCTTCCCCAGACCCACCACAACAATTATTTGAATAACACAATGATGCATCATGCAGTGCCAAGTCAATAATTATAGGATCATGCATTGTGATAATTATCAGCCCCCTTTGATTCAATTCCAATAATCTACTGAATGGGTTCAGCTGCTTCTAGCCTGCCTCCCATGGCCATCCCAGGTTTGGTCGTGTAGAGTATCACCGCAGCAATGGATTAGAAAAATATAACTCCCTAAGAGGGAACTGATTCAAACTCCAAACTTACGCATGAATGGAGGGTACGTCCACACATCTCAGGCAGACAAGAAATAATAACCCCCCCCCCCCCCCCACTTGCTTGTAAAAAAATGTCAAGCTATAAATCCAGGGCATGGAAGGTGAGCTATTTAAACCCAAATAAAAGACATCGACCGTCACGTGAAAATACAGGTTTACGTGGTTGGGGTTTTTTTTCTTTAAAAACTTGTTCTTAAACTAACCATGGCTTACAGTGATACAGTATCCCATCAGTAAGACGGATACTTTGTAAAATATACAAAATAACCCAGGCTATATAAAACTGTTGAATTTCCCATTTCCAAAACACTGCATTGAATTACACCAAATTTGGCATCAGCACCAGTTTGTTTTTATTTACAAACTATGTATAGTAATGGTTTCCTAACAGAGTAAACTCCAGAGAGAAAAAGCCTGACACGTCAGCACGTTTCAAGGGCGCAATGTATCTTTCCGTGCAGTCAGACTCAACCTGACGTACATATCAGTGTGTTTCGAGTGCCCAGTGTATCTTTCCTTGTAGTCTGACCCAAGTTTAACGTCTGAGAGTTTCAAGAGCTCAGTATATCTTTCCTTGCAGGCTGATCCAACCTAACGTGTCAGTGTGTTTGTTTCAAGAGCTCAATGTATCTTTCCTTGCAGGCTGATCCAACCTAACGTGTCAGTGTGTTTGTTTCAAGAGCTCAATGTATCTTTCCTTGCAGGCTGACCCAAGCCTTCAGTTCATCGACTTTGGCGCCAACATCGGGGTGTACACCATGTTCGCTGCCGCCTGCGGGAAGACAGTCCTGTCTGTGGAGATGTTGCCCGCCAACATTCACCAGATCCAGAACTCACTGGCGGTCAGTGGACTCAGCGAACAGGTCACGCTGGTCAACAACGCTCTGTTCAGTGACCACCGATCGCTCACGGCCAACTTCATCAGGTTGTACTTCCGTCCAGTGTTGTCCATGTCTTACTGCAGCTCCTCTCTCAGCGTCTTGTATCAGAACATCAATAGAAAGTTATTTGGTCGCTTTTAAGCACAAGGGGGCTGTCTCGAAAAATGCTGTTTTGAGAAAAATTGAAGGTAAATTGGACCCATGTTCAGTTTCTTTAAAAGACAAGGAGAGTTTTCTCTATAACCAAACAAATATACACACCAATGAAACCAAACTTCTCCTATAGGTAGGGCAATGCTCAATTTTGGTGTAGGTCAAGATTTCTGGAAACCCCGAAATCTGGGTTAGCCTGCTTGTCCTTAAAAGCGACCATGCGGCGCCTGTCATCCATGTCTAGGTACTGTTTTATCCATGGATGTCTTATCTATCACATTGTTTATTTAGTACTCATAAAAACAGATTCTCCTTCCTCTCTGTACTTATTAATACAGAGTTTTTTCCTTATCTTTCTTTATTCACTGAGAATAGATTATTGCTCTTATCCTTTCAAAGGGGTGGGGTGTACCTTGCAGTGATAGTCCTTCAAACCTTATCAGAGGAATTATTCACAGTTTCAGAATTATTCACAGTTTCAGAATTATTTAACGAGATATTTCCTGAGTGATCCAACAATATGAACTCAGTGATGCCACCTCGAGTATGGAGATTTGTCCAGTATGTTTCACTGTGGGGGATCTGTTCATCTTTTGCCTCATCTCTACCTGGCAAAACAGATCAGCCCTCGCCCCTGCCTTGTCTACTTGTTGTTGTTTTTCTTGACAAGGAATACATTTCAATGAAACAACTTAGATCTACCTTTTCTTGTTTTTTCTTGACAAGGAATACATTTCAATGAAACAACCCCCTCCTCCTCCCCCCTCCCTTCCCCTCCCCTCCTTTTTTCCCACCTCCACTGCCCACAGAGAAAACGTCGGAGCGACTCACCTGAACGTATCTAAGACAAACTTTGCCAGGTACGGCATGAAGGAAGACAACAGCCACACAGTAACAGTCAACACCATCTGTATCGACGATCTCATTCCCCTGCTCAAGTTGCGAAAAGTCTTCATCAAGATCGACATCGAGAGGACGGAAGCCAGGGCACTGTCATGCGCACACAAGTTCTTTGACGAGGTCGACGTCAGAATCATCCAGATGGAGTGGCTCGCCAAATCGCAAGAAGAAATTACCAGCATCAACCAATTCATGCTCGAACACGGCTTTACAGCGTCCAGAACTGCTTTAAAATATACACCCGTGAATACGAATGTAGCTACCACTCCAGGCAGTAATGTTTTCTTTATAAGGGTATGAATGTTTACCAAATGAATTATTGTATGTTCATTGTTTGATTTTTGAGACAGAAGTGTGAGCTTGCAGGTTTAAATGTAGCATAGAAGATTGAATACCCTTGACAAATTCTGCACATGACTCTTACGTAAACGCGACTCATTTAGTTTACATTGTCATTACGTTTGGTTTGCCGATGGATGTCATCATCATTGTTATTATTTCTGTTGTTGGTGTTGCTGCTGCTGCTGCTGCTGTTATTGTCTTTATTGTTGTTGTTTTTGTACATGTATCATTGGACTGCTGTTTTTGGTTTGGTTCTACTAAAAAGGAAATACTCAGTGTCACTTTGTGGAGAGTGACAATGACAGGGAGAATAGTGGTGACAGTGACATTACCATTTTCTCTTGACCATTTATCTCTAAATAAACGACATGTTGTGTCAGCGCTTCTGTTATTTGTCCTATCAGATCTGCTATGTTGCCTGAGAAATGTTGGTAGATCTAAGCAGTCTAGATACAGTATAACACGGATAGGTCGAACACAGAAGACTCGAAATCACGCATCCGTCGAACTGTGCCTGCAGTCCCCGGTTGTTGTTTTTCTTATCCCTCGAACTACCCAGGCCCGTCCCGAGGAATTCGAGCTATCCGTGTTATAAAGTATATGGATATAAAGTCTCTGAAAGCGCCCGGGAAATAAGAAGTAAACACTTGTTAATGGAGTACAGTTAGGAGTTGAGATGAACAGCCACGTAGTAGGCGAGCAGTTCTCCAAAATGGTCGCTTTTAAGCACAAGGGGGCTATCTCGAAAAATGTTGTTTTGAGAAAATCGACAAGGAGAGTTTTCTCTATAACCAAACAAATATACACACCAATGGAACCAAAGTTCTCCTATAGGTAGGGCAATTGTCACTTTTGGTGTAGGTCAAGATTTCTGGAAACCCCCGAAATCTGGGTTAGCCTGCTTGTCCTTAAAAGCGACCAATTTTATAGACACCTACCGGCCTGATCCGTTGCTTGGGGCTAACAGCTATTTTTTAAAAAAAAGTATTTC
>NW_004798605.1:29332-31913 GCF_000002075.1 Aplysia californica | reverse complement strand
TTTATTTCTAAATTCTATGTATATCTACATGTGTCCCTTCCTTTACAGCCTGGAAGAATTTCTCACTGGGAATAGAAAGTATTGTCTTAACATATCTTAATGTATCTTATCTTATCTTATCTTATCTTATCTTATCTTATAACTCATTTTTATGATAATATGTTCGCTTTTAAGCACAATTTGGGGGCTATCCCAACAATGGTGTTTGGAATAAATCGAAGGGAAAGTTTTTGCCCTCTGTTCAGTTTATTTAAAGGACAAGGAGAGTTTTCTCTATAACCAGACAAATATGCAAGAAACCAAATTTCTGCCATAGGTAGGGCAATATCCCCTTTTGCTGTTAGTAAGAATAAAATTGTTAAAACCCCAAAATCTGGGTGAGCCTGCTTGTCCTTTAAAGCTACCATATAATTATAGTGCATCTTTTATATTTGTCTGCAATGTTCAATTTCACCTGATACATTTTAATGTCCGATCGAATGAACAAATACAGCGAAATAAACTTTGCTTTCGTCAATACTACATGTATTTGTCTGCTGACTTGGCCCGATTTGTTTTGTTTTGTCAAATCTGCTTTCTTTGTCTGAGTAATCAGTTATTTGGAAAATCTCTTCTAGTTCAAAAACTTGTGACGTAACTAATAAGATTTAGACTTGGACATTTCCTATTGTTGAAAGTAGTTAGAAATCCTAGCGTTGTTTTCTTCCCGGGTTTTCAGGTCGGCTGGGGTAAAAATGTACAGATTTTTAAGTGCATATAGATCTAGAGCTTGCCTTTGAGCGGGGATTTTTGCTGTACAAATGATGTTTGTTTTTATTTACAAAGAGCAGCCTCAGCGCGTTTTAAAAGAGTTGATCAGCTGACTAGATAACAGTTGGGCTGTGGTGAAAATGGTGAAATGGTATGCGTTTAACGTCCCCATCAACACTATGAGGTTAGTCAAGAGGCGGGACCTCAGAATTTATAACGTCCATCTCCGAAAGGACCGAGCCAAACGACACATACGTATAAAGTGTCTTTCCTAAGACGTGGTTGGCGGGTGCTCTGGTGTGGTTTGCTCCTTCTTTCCTATCGAACATCTATCGTCCTTATCTCCCCTTCTTCTTTTTATGTTTGTTACTTCCTTTTCCTGTAAGTAACACCTCTAATCTTCTGGCGCTCATATGACCTTATGCGGTTGCGAGCGCCGTAAAACCCCTATAAAAACAAAAACAAATAAGAACACTACGTCAGACCGAGCAGAGGCTCGAACCCCCGAACCTGCAACCTCACGACTACCGTAGTCTAACCACACTAGGCCACCGACTCCTCAGTTGGTCTCTGGATTAACAAATATTCTATGCTTGCTTGAGGCGTTTTTCTGGCCAGCCAGAAATATTTACAATTGAAGGAGGTCAGGGTCGCCTGGTTTCAGAGGTAACATTAGTGTGGAAATTTCCAGAGCCTGAGACTGAGAGTCCCTAGAAACTGAAAATGTACATTTTTGTGTTACTTTAATCAATGTTTCTCAGTAAAATCCACACGGACATGTCTTTTTAAATGGACATCACAGCTGTTGCACCTAAAAAAATAATAAAACACACAAGAAATTTTTTTAAAGAATTGCCCATCGGCCAAAGAAAATGCGGATTTCTTTCATTTCATTATTCTGAGGATGCTCACATGTGGTCACTTTTTTTAAGCGCAAGGAGGCTATCCCGAAAAATGCTGTTTTTGAGAAAATCGAAGGTAAAGTTTTTGAAATCTTGTTTAGTTTCTTTAAAAGACAAGGAGAGTTTTCTCTATACCAAACAAATACACACACCAATGAAACCAAACTTCTCCTATACTTAGGGCAACGTCCACTTTTGGTGTAGGTCAAGATTTCTGGAAACCCCGAAATCTGGGTACGCCCGCTTGTCCTTCAAAGCGACCGTATGTTTGTGGATGTGTCCGTCCCTGATCACCTCTTCATGATGATGTAGCATCAAGTGGCGGACAATCTTGCACGATTTCTTCCTTTATTGTTTGATTGGCGCGGCTGTCTTCGGCGGGAATATGCTGAGTGTTCATATTATCATCTCAAATATCGGTGAACTCATAAATAAATAAACAAAATACTAACAATATTAAACTACACTTTTATTTGTCCCAGAGGGGCACTTTGATTTACAATGGCAATCATACATACATTAATACATAATTATAAATACGTACAGACATAAATACATGCATAAAAACTTACACATATACATACATAAATGCACAATACTACATCAGTACAGAACAGTTTCACAACCATGCCACTGTCGGTCACCACCGTGCAGTGCCCTATATTCCCCCCCCCCCTAGTGAGCATATTGTGGCGTCGGTGGCCTAGTGGTTAGGCTCTCGGACAACCGTAAGGTCGTGGGTTCGAATCCCGTCAAGGGCCCGACGTTGTGTCCTTGGGAAAGGCACTTTACACGTATTTTCCTCACTTCACCCAGGTGGGGTACCCGGCTATAGACAGCGAAAGATCTTGTCAGTTTGTTAGTGTTTGAGCGCTTAATCAGCTGCTTGCACTGTATGCTTCCCGGGAAGCTAAGAATGTTTCTGAGTA
>NW_004798605.1:24912-27957 GCF_000002075.1 Aplysia californica | reverse complement strand
TCTCTCTCTCTCTTTCTGTCTCTCTCCACCTATCTCTCTCTCTCTCTTTCTCTCCCCCTCTCTCTCTCTCTCTCTCTCTCCCTTTCTCTCCTGTAAAAGCTAGAGAATGGACAATCCCTCTCCTGCAATCCCCCCCCCACCCCCGATGATGAAGAAGACGTTTCTGAACATCTTGACAGAATTCTATGTGTCACGACGTGGTGGAATCAGGCTCTCGTCAAGTTTTGGGCATAGGTAGCTATGGGTGTCATGTTTAAGCCTGTTACTTTGCCTTGATTTGTGGGTGGTTGGCGGCTGCTCTGGTGTGGTTTGCTCCTTTTTTCCTATCGAACATCTATCGTCCTTATCTCCCCTTCTTCTTTGTTATGTTTGTTACTCTCTTATGTTTGTAACACCTCTATTATTCTGGCGCTCATATGACCTTATGCAATTGCGAGCGCCGTAAAACCTCTACAATGTACTAAAACTAAAAACTGCCTTGATTTGGATGAAAAGAATATCCATAGAAATAGAAGTCGAAATATTTGCGATTGAAGGAGGGCAGGGTCGTCTTGTTTCAGAAGTGAAATTAGCGAGAAAAAGCTTAGAATTCCCATAGCCTAAAAGTCCTTGGAAATTGAAAAGTCCAATTTTTGTGTGCCTTTAATCAATGTTTTTCAGTAAAACCGACTAAGAAATGTGTTTTAAATGGATATATAAAAGCTGCTGAGCCAAAATAAGAAAATTAGAAAAGAAAAAGCCCAACATCCAGTAAAAATGTCTATATCTTTGAGTTCATCATTTTGACGAGCGCCTAATTTCCCCACGCTGCGTCACAGTATATGTACATGTATAACCTGAGATGGAGAGAGCCTCACAGACTCACAGAAATATGTACGTGTATATCCTGAGATGGAGAGAGCCTCACAGACTCACAGTATATGTACATGTATAACCTGCGATGGAGAGAGCCTCACAGTATATGTACGTGTATAACCTGAGATGGAGAGAGCCTCACAGACTCACAGTATATGTACGTGTATAACCTGAGATGGAGAGAGCCTCACAGACTCACAGTATATGTGCATGTATAACCTGAGATGGAGAGAGCCTCACAGACTCACAGTATATGTACGTGTATAACCTGAGATGGAGAGAGCCTCACAGACTCACAGTATATGTACATGTATAACCTGAGATGGAGAGAGCCTCACAGACTCACAGAAATATGTACGTGTATATCCTGAGATGGAGAGAGCCTCACAGACTCACAGTATATGTACATGTATATCCTGAGATGGAGAGAGCCTCACAGTATATGTACGTGTATATCCTGAGATGGAGAGAGCCTCACAGTATATGTACATGTATATCCTGAGATGGAGAGAGCTTTTGCCTTCAGGAGCGACGTGATGGGTCGTGCACTTTTACGACAGAAACTCCCAGGTTTGAAGTGGGTGTGGGAGTGAATGAATTGATGAGAAAACTATCTAAAGATGGTGCGTGTCTGAGGCCATTGAGACGTACTGTGTCTGTGTGTTTGTGTGTATGTGTGTGTGTGTGTGTGTGTTAGTTTCAGTAGAGGTTTTACCGCACACGCAACTGCATCAGGCTGGCCCGTAGAGTTATGCAAATTTAGAAGGCCAAATTATGCACAAAAAAGCAAAATTATGCAAGTTACCGTAGCACCATTCGCGACATGTTTTGCACTTTTTCAACTCGAAGTTTCATGATTTTCATGTTTTATGTACAGGAAAATTGAAAACAGAACATATCAGTATCAGTAATTTGTTGTGTATTTGAAAAATAAATAAATACACATCAGTAAAAAAAAACAAAAAAAAAACAAACAAACAAAAATAATCATCTCTGTAACTTTCAGCTGTAGATCTACAAATCTAGATCTATAGAGGAAAGAAACATGAAAAAAAAAAAAAAAAGGAAATCTGGCCCTCAGGTGCTGGAACATTACTAAAACCAGAGACTCTTGTCAAAACATGAAACATCAGCAGACATGAGAACAACAACTTTTGATGGATTGTAAAATTGAACATGCTCAAGGAACAAAATCACAACCCATAACCAAGATCTTCTAACAAGGGAAATAACCAACTTTTCGCTTAAATGAGACTTATTACGGTGATTACGTCCCTTTAGTCACATGGCGTGGCGTTAATTAATTGATTTGTGAAAAAAAAGGTCCAAAATTATGCAAATGTTGCAGAATTACGCGAAAAAACGCGGCCGCACAATCGCATAATCGTCCTGGGACAGATAGGGTGGTGTCAGCGCCACAAGATTAGAGCTGTTACAAGATTCGAGGTGTTACAAGATTCGAGGTGTTACAAGATTCGAGGTGTTACAAGATTCGAGGTGTTACAAGATTAGAGGTGTTACAAGATTAGAAGTGTTACAAGATTAGAGGTGTTACAAGATTAGAGGTGTTACAAGATTAGAGGTGTTACAAGATTAGAGGTGTTACAAGAGAGTAACAAACACAACAAAGAAGGAGGGGAGATAATGACGATAGATGTCTCATAGGAAAGAAGAAACAAACAACACCAGAGCACCCGCCGACCACCCACTTGCGTGTGTCTGTGTTTGTCCGTGTGTTTGTGTGTCAATGTTTGTGTGTGTCGTGTACGTTTGTTTGCGTGTGTCAGTGTGTTTGTGTGTGTGTCCGTGTTTGTGTGTCTGTGTGTGTCTGTGTAGGCGTGCTAGTGCTGTCTTGCAGCCATACCCTACATCCGAGGGTAGGGAAGATCTACACCCTTCTATAAAACTCTAAGGTATGGAATAAAGCCACCCCCCCCTCCAGCTGATTAAAGTTCAAGGTCTTCCCCCTTGACGACACCCACCTACTGCAATAAAAAATATCTGGACTCCAATTCATAATACATGAGGGTTGTTTTTTTGTGTGTTTTTTTACCAAAAGCAAAACAAACTAACAAGCTTAAAAATTTTATAATAACTCCTCATGTCCAAAAATTCTATAATAACTCCTCATGTCCAAAAATTCTATAATAACTCCTCATGTCCAAAAATTCTATAATAACTCCTCATGTC
>NW_004798605.1:23019-24164 GCF_000002075.1 Aplysia californica | reverse complement strand
GAGGGGGTGCGGAGGAGGATGTATGCATGCGTGTCTGAAGGGGGGAGGGGGGTGGAGGATGTAAGGGCGCGAGTGTGTCTGTGTGAGTGCAACAAGGATTGTTTCAACAGTACATCTCGCGTGTTGAGCTTCTAAGCACCACTTGAGTGACAGCTTCGTACTCGGAAAGCTTAGTAGTAGGCCTGTATGTTGTGCTTGGTGGTTTGAGACACACACACACACACACACACAGAAGGGGTGAGCTCAGCGCGCACACACACAGAAGGAGTGAGCTCAGCGCGCACACAAACAGAATCTCTCTCACTCGAGCTTCTTTTCTTTTTCTTCAACTTGTCCAACTCGGAGACCTACTGGGGAAGATCAAGAATCGACGTGATTTCCACAATATCACGGCTTTCTACCTCCCGCCGATCTGGGGAAGTTCAGGTTGGTGCAAAATGTCTCAAAATGTCCTCAAAATGTCCTCAAAATGTCTCAAAATGTCCTCAAAATGTCTCAAAATGTCTCAAAATGTCTCAGAATGTCCTCAAAATGTCCTCAAAATGTCTCAGAATGTCCTCAAAATGTCCTCAAAATGTCCTCAAAATGTCCTCAAAATGTCTCAGAATGTCCTCAAAATGTCTCAAAATGTCCTCAAAATGCCCTCAAAATCTCTCAAATTGTCCTCACAATGTCTCAAAATCTCTAGTAGAATGTCTCAAAATCAAAATGTTTCCAAAATGTCTGTGCCTTCTCCTCTCCTCATAGTAGATAGTATAATCCTTAGCTGTGTTCAATCGTCATAATTATTCTGTGTTGTTTCCTCTTGATCTGGCTGCTCTTGTTTCTGTTTTGCTTCTGTCGTCGTCGTCGTCGTCGTCGTTGTTGTTGTTGTTGTTGTTGTTGTTGTTGTTGTTGCTGTTGGTACATGCTTTTGTTGATATTTTCTTGTCGTTTTTTTGTGTTGTCAGTGGTGTTGTTGTCGATATTTCCTTGTATTTTTGTGTTGTTGCTGTTGTTGTTGTTGTTGTTGTTGTTGTTGTTGTTGTTGTTGTTGTTGATATTTCCTTGTCTTTTTGTGTTGATGGTGATGATGTTGGCTTCTGTTTGCACTCAATGACGAACTGGAATTTTCAAAAAGAAATTCTAAAATACCTTTTCGGATA
>NW_004798605.1:16908-18204 GCF_000002075.1 Aplysia californica | reverse complement strand
GGTCCGTCTGGTCATCTACGATCTGCCCGGGGGAGAGGACCTGGAGTCTGAGCGACGACTCAGCTACCCCGCCACCGACACCATCCTCCTGTGCTTTGACGTCACCAACAGACAGTCCTTTCACAACGTGACGTCACTGTGGGCCCGCGAGCTGACGCGCGTGCGGAAGTTCTCCAAGCGATGCCCCGTCCTCCTGGTGGGGACCAAGTGTGACGTCAGAGATGACGCCATGAGGCTGGAGGCGCTGTGGCGGGAGTCTACGCCGTCTGTGAACGGACAGGTCGGACAGATTCTCGAACGTTCGGCCGGGAGTGACGCTGAGGACAGCGTGCGTGTGTGGCTGAGAAGAGGGAGTGTGAGGAGTGACAGCCGGGCCTATGGTGTCGTAGGGGGGGAGGGGGGGTACACTCGGCGAGCGGGCCGCAGGGTCGGACAGTCAGGGACGCCGTGTAGAGCAGAAGATTGGAACACAGTCGGGAGGAGGGGGAGGAGGGGGAGCAGGCCGGAGTCCCTCCCGTTTGATTTGGGTTCAACCCCGGTGTGGAAGAACAGGAGAAGTGGGGAGGGGGGTAGTTCCCCCCCACGGCCCGTTGACCCACGCGAGGGTGTGTTGGACCGCAGCTTTCGGGGGCGGGCGGGGGTACACCTCAGCACCACGTCTGTCGGCTCCTCGGGGAGCGGCGCCAAAGACAGACCCAAGCGACGCAGCAACACGTCCATGGGAGACGACAGCTTCAACAGCCTCCTCCAAATTCTCGACAACAACAACTACAGCTGCAGTGAACGGCGACTCTTGAGTACTAGCTTTGCTAACGCAGACAGCAACTACAGCAACAAATACAGGAGCGGGGGCAAACAGAGACGCCCTCTGTCCATGCCGGAAGAATTCTTCCACTCCTTCCCCCGGACATACAATAACGATCGGTTCCAAAGTCAAGGTCAGAGTGCTGCGAAGGTGGCAAGTGGTGGTGGTAGTTGTAGTAGTAGTAACAACAACAGCATCAGCAGCAACCGGACCTGCGCATGCGCAGAGCGGTACAACGAGGAGTTGTCGACCGTGGAGGAGGGGAGTTGCGGGGTGGGCTACGTGAGCCGGTGTGAGGGAGAGCTGCTGGCCAGACGCATCCACGCCTGTCGCTATGTAGAGTGCTCGGCTAGACGAGGTGACGGTGTGGCTCGAGTCTTCGAATTGGCCGCACTAGAGGCGGTGCGGTGTAAGAGAAAGGGACTCATGGTTTGTTTTATGTTTAGAAAGTAGAGCAATGAGTGGTTTGTTTTATGTTTAGAAAGTAGGGC
>NW_004798605.1:12244-13427 GCF_000002075.1 Aplysia californica | reverse complement strand
CACACACACACACACACACACACACACACAGACTCACACACTCATACTCACACCCCGCCCTACATTCTCGCACACACACACACACACACAGACACACACACAGACTCACACACTCATACTCACACCCCGCCCTACATTCTCACACACACACACACACACACACACACACACACACACACACACACACACACACACACACACACACACATACACACACACCCGCCAGAAACAGTTTTGTTCTTATTCTCAACGGGAAAAATTCCGAATGATCCCCCCATGAGAACGAGTGCCAACTGTATTAGTTTTTTAAAAAGATCTCGGAGTCCCTTTTTTGCGTTTGTCTAGATGTCTAGCCCCAAATGCATGCCTCATTTAGCTTCTCCCTTCATCCGGGTGGGAGTCTTTATAGATGGCATCCCTTTATATTAAAGATGGGTGCGTGTCCAAGCTAAGCAATAAATAAAAAAGGAACTAAACATTAAAAATCCGTTGAGTTGTCGTTCAAGACGATAAAAAAGATACTTGAAAAGATTTAACGGTTTTTAACCACAAAATTTTCCTATAATTTAGGCAGGGGAAATTGCGGGGGAGGATGGAACACATGAAAAAGATACGAAATGGTCCGATTGGGTTGGGGTGGGGAGGGGCAAAAATGACAGTGAAATAGAAGTAGAACCCACGAGTACATGTAGACTGCCCATTTGACATAGAATAGCAGGGACAAGCTGAAACATGTATGATGTTGATATTCATGTAAACAGAACGCTCAAAAGTATGTACATGTATGACACAATGGGCAGGAAACAAAGAAGCAGTCTGAACGAGAACAAAAACGCCCAAATACAGGATGCTAATTTAAATTTGAGTCTCGTGGTTCAATAAAAATGAATCATTTAGTATACTTATTTAATATTTGTACTTATTCAAACATGTTATTATGTAAAAATTATGGAAACATATCTACTAAACACAAACGCAGGCACAAAATACAGGTAATCACAACTTAAATAATATTCAGTATCCGAGAAAGCAGAAAAAACATAATTTTAAAAAACGACTGAATTATGTGTCTGTTGTTCTTTTGCCATGCACCAAGCCAAATATCTACCTCGATACTTTGGCTCAAGATGTAACCACTTCAGTCCCTCTCTCTCTCTCTCTCTCTCTCTCTCTCTCTCTCTCT
>NW_004798605.1:10581-11780 GCF_000002075.1 Aplysia californica | reverse complement strand
TGTTTTTTTTATTACTTTCCAATCATCTCTTATAGCTGTAATTTTTTGTATATTTTCGCTTACTATATTTTATTTTATATTTTAAAACCGTTTTCCCTTACTGAATTTTTAAAATATATTTTAAACCGTTTTCCCTAACTGAATTTTCTTTTATGTTTTCAAACCGTTTCCCCAAGCTGTATTTTACTTTATATTTGCCAACTGTCTCCACTAGCTGTATTTTATTTTCTATTTTTCAACGGTCTATCCTAGATGTATTTTATGTTATATTTTTCAACTGTTTCCACTGCCTGAATTTTATTTATATTTTAAAACCGTTTTCTCTAGCTGTATTTTATTTTATATTTTAAAACCGTATCCCGTAGCTGCATGTTTAAAAAGAATAATGTCCAACTGTCTCAACTGGCTGTATTTTATTTTATATTTTCTAACCATCTCCACTTGTTGCATTAATTTTATATTTCAAAACCGTCTCCACTACCTGTATCTTATTTTATATTTTCAAACCGTCTCAACTAGCTGTATTACATTTTGTATTTTCCAACCGTTTCCACTAGCCGTAATTTGTTTTCTATTTTCCAACTACCTCTATTAGCTATAATTTCTTGTATATTTTCCAACCATCTCCATTATTGGTATTTTAAAAAATATAGTCCAACCATTTCTATATTAGCTGTAATTTATTTTATATTTTCCTACCGTCTCTACTAGCTGGGTTGTTTCAAAACTGCATCCACTCGCTGTATTCTATTTTCTATGTTCAAACCGTTTCCCTTAGCTCTATTTTGTCTTCTTTTTTTACAACCGTATTTTACAGAAATATTTTCGAACCGTCTCCACTAGATGTATTTTATTTTATTTTTTCTTACAGTCGCCACCAGTAACTGTATTTTAATTTATATTCTAAAACAGTTTCGCATAGCCGTATTTTATTTTATATTTTCCGTCTCCAATACCTGTATTTAATTTTTGTTTTTAAAACCACTCCCAATGGATGCTTTTTATTTTCTATTTTAAAACCGTCTTCCCTAGCTGTATTTTATTTTACATTTTTCAAAAGTTTCTACTAGCTGTATCTTATTTTATATTATAAAACCCTCTCCACTAGCTGTATCTTATCTTATTTTATAAAACCCTTTGTATTTTATTTTATATTATATTATAAAACCCTCTGTATTTTATTTTATATTATATTATAA
>NW_004798605.1:4710-9838 GCF_000002075.1 Aplysia californica | reverse complement strand
TTTTATGTCATATTTTCTAACCGACTCCACTCGCTGTATTTTATGTCATATTTTCGAACCGACTCCACTATGTGTATTTTATGTCATATTTTCTAGCCGACTCCACTATGTGTATTCTTTGTCCTATGTTAAAACCGTTTCCCCTAGCTCTATTTTATTTTCCATTTTACGACAGTCCCCACTGGGTGCATGTCAATATTTAAATTTTCGAACCGTCTCCACTACCTTCATTTTATTTCATATTATAAAACTGTTTCCCCTAGCTGTATTTTATTCTATATTTTCCAACCGCCTACACTTGCTGTATTTTATTTTATACTTTAAAACAGTTTCCCCTTGACGCATTTTATTGTATATTTTTCAACCGTATCCACTACCTGTATTTATTTATTTTTTCAAAACCGCCTCCAATAGCTGCTTTTTATTTTCTGTTTTCCAACCGTCTCCACTAGCTGTATTTTCTTTATATTTTAAACCCGTTTCCACTAGCTGTATTTTGTTTTTAATTGTAAAGTTTAAATAGTTTATATTTATTATTTTCCAACCGCCTCAACTAGCTGTATTTTATTTTCTATTTTACAACCTTCTCCACTAGCTCTATTTTATTTTCTATTTTACAACCTTCTCCACTAGCTCTATTTTATTTTCTATTTTACAACCTTCTCCACTAGCTCTATTTTATTTTCTATTTTACAACCGCCTCCACCAGCAGTATTTATTTTATATTTTCCAACCTTCTCCACTAGCTGTATTTTATGTTTTATTCCAAAACTGCCTCCACTAGCGATTTTTTTAATTTTATATTTTCCAACCGTCTTCACTAGGTGTATTTTGCTTTCTGTTTTTGAACCGTTTATCCTAGACGTATCTTATTTGATATTTTCAACCGCCTCCACCGGCTGGGTTTTTTTTCTATTTTCAAACCGTCTCCATTAGCAGTATGTTGTTTTTTGTTCAACCATGTCCACTAGCTATGAATACTTTTTTTTTCCAACCGTCTTCAGTACCTGTATTTACTTTATTTCTTCCAACCGTCTCCAATAGCTTTAATTTTTTTTTATATTTCCAAAACGTCTCCACTTCATGACATCATTTTCTATTTTCCAACCGTCTTCGCAATGCGTATTTTGTTTTCTATTTTTCAACCGTCTACCTTAGCTGTAGTTTATTTTCTATGTTCCAACTGCCTCCACTAGCTATATTTTAATGTCTATTTTAAAACCTCTACCAAGCTGTAATTTATTTACAATTTTAACACCGTCTCCACTAGCAGTATTTTATTTGATGTTTTCCATCCGTCTCCAATAACTGAATCTTATTTTCTATTTTCCAACTGTCTGAACTAGTTGTATTTTATTTTCTATTTTCCAACTGTCTGAACTAGTTGTATTTTATTTTCTATTTTGAAACCATCTCCACTAACAGTATTTCATTTTTTCCAACCATCTCCAATGGATTCGCTGTATTTTATTTTCTATTTTCCAACTGTGTCCACGAGAATCAAGCAGTGAATCTATGAGTGGTAGGCCTACTTGTTTAGATTTGATAGATTTGGATCAAGATCTAGAGTTGGTGGGTCCGGCCAAACTCTAGCTTGTGGTGGCACTGGCGAATTGCTGCATGAACCTTGTTGTGTGATGTTTTTTTAGCAAGTGTTTTACGGCGCTCGCAAATACATGAGGTCATATATGAGCGCGCAGGACACATTACAATTTTTCAGTTTGTAGGAAATTTTGAATTTTGCCTGGGTGGCGGCCGAAGCCTACTCTTATCGATTTTAGACCACCAAGGGATCTTTAACGTGCACAACTTGCAGACGGGTCCTCCGAGATTGTTCGCCCATATCCGAGAAGGCTAGGTGTAGATCTTTCCTACCAGAAGATCAGGGGTGTGGCTGAAAGACAGCACTAAGAAGGAGCCAAGGAGTAGCAGTAGAAAGGCTGCAGAAAGAGTCAGGAGCCCAGAGGAAGGGGCAAAAGAGGTGAGGGGGTGGGGGCAGAAAGTGGAAATGAAAGCAGACAACAGAACATTGCTAGAGAGAAGGAAAGGAGGTGAAAGGAGACAATTTTAGAGAGAAAAAAAATTTCGGTTGCAACCCGGATTCGAACCCGGGGCCTTTGAATGAGAGGCCAACACCTTAACCTCTAGGCCACGAGAGCCCCCTGTCTGTATGACCTGTGCCTGTTATAGAAGAACCTGTCTGTAATAGAAGAACCTGTCTGTAATAGAAGAACCTGTCTGTATAATGTGTCTGTTATAGAAGAACCTGTCTGTACGATGTGTGCCTGTTATAGAAGAACCTGTCTGTATAATGTGTGTCTGTTATAGAAGAACCTGTATGATGTCACAGTCTCCACAATAAGGGTAACACTTTCTTTGACTCCAGATGGGGTTGAGTCAGGTGGTACATTGAAAGAGGCAAAGAGGCTGATTTGTTACGTTGAAAGAGGCAAAGAGGCTGATATTTGGAACTTCTAGAAGTGCATTCTGGTTAGACTTGGGAGGCAGGCAGGACCCCCGCTACAGTTTTCAGTCTTTGTTTGACAACTGGGCCACTGCTTTGGTTCTAGAGGAGGAGGAGGAGGAGGAGGAGGAGCAGGACGAAGGATGTTCATGTCTAGAAGAGGAGGAGGAGGAAGGAGGAGGAAGGGTGTTCATGTCTAGAAGAGGAGGAGGAGGAAGGAGGAGGAAGGGTGTTCATGTCTAGAAGAGGAGGAGGAGGAGGAGGAAGGTTGTTCATATGTCTAGAGGAGGAGGAGGAGGAGGAGGAGGAGGAGGAGGAAGGGTGTTCATGTCTAGAAGAGGAGGGGGAGGAGGGGTGTTCATGTCTAGAAGAGGAGGGGTAGGAGGAGGAGGAGGAGGAAGGAGGAGAAAGAGGAAGGGTGTTTATGTCTAGAAGAGGAGGAGGAGGAGGAGGAGGAAGGAGGAGGAGGAGGAAGGGTGTTTATGTCAAGAAGGGAAGAGTGGTTCTCATGACTTTATTCAAAAACGAGAAGTATAGAACAAGTCTAGTCTCAAAGGCAGCGAGACAGAAAAAGTGACGTATTTTACTTGGCAAAATACTTGATGTTGTGTGAAAACGTCATTTACAAATGTAAACAAATGTACAATATCGTGTATTATATTTATAATAACTTGTATGTACACGTTTCATAATGAAAGCATGACATAATAATGACATAATAATAATACGTATACAACCGACACGTACACACGAGAGAATCACGGACCGCTTAAATGATCTACGAGCAGAAGTTCAAACACGTGCCCAAAATTACCATCCGGTGCGGTATATTCAGAAATAACAAGGTGGTAAATTTACAGTGCTGAAAGGGGTGGGGGTCAAACACACAAATATATGACAATGCATTGCAATTGCAGCATAATACAATACAATACAATGCAACGCTACACAATGCGATGCAATGCGATACGATGCAGAACAATGCAATGCAATGCGATACGATGCAGAACAATGCAATGCAATGTGATACGATGCAGAACAATGCGATGCAGTACAAAAATGAAATGCGAATTGAATGTCCTGAACTCTCAGACACCATGACTGTTTGGATATGAATTTATCTCTAGAAAAAGAGCATAAGTGGACAGAACTCTGTACGATCCCCCCCCCCTCTCTCTCTCTAGCTGAAGTGAACTATCTTCCCCCTCTCTCTAGCTGAAGTGAACTATCTTCCCCCTCTCTAGCTGAAGTGAACTATCTTCCTCCTCTCTTGCTGAAGTGAACTATCTTCCTCCTCTCTTGCTGAAGTGAACTGTCTTCCTCCTCTCTAGCTAACGTGAACTATCTTCCCCCTCTCTCTATAGCTGAAGTGAACTATCTTCCTCATCTCTAGCTGAAGTGAACTATCTTCCCCCTCTCTAGCTGAAGTGAACTATCTTCCTCCTCTCTTGCTGAAGTGAACTATCTTCCTCCTCTCTTGCTGAAGTGAACTGTCTTCCTCCTCTCTAGCTAACGTGAACTATCTTCCCCCTCTCTCTATAGCTGAAGTGAAATATCTTCCTCATCTCTAGCTGAAGTGAACTATCTTCCCCCTCTCTAGCTGAAGTGAACTATCTTCCTCCTCTCTTGCTGAAGTGAACTATCTTCCTCCTCTCTTGCTGAAGTGAACTGTCTTCCTCCTCTCTAGCTAACGTGAACTATCTTCCCCCTCTCTCTATAGCTGAAGTGAACTATCTTCCTCATCTCTAGCTGAAGTGAACTATCTTCCCCCTCTCTAGCTGAAGTGAACTATCTTCCTCCTCTCTAGCTGAAGTGAACTATCTTCCCCCTCTCTCTAGCTGAAGTGAACTATCTTCCCCCTCTCTAGCTGAAGTGAACTATCTTCCCCTCTCTAGCTAAAGTGAACCATCTTCCCCCTCTCTCTCTAGCTGAAGTGAACAGTCTTGGCCCTCTCTAGCTGAAGTGAACAGTCTTCCCCCTCTCTAGCTGAAGTGAACTATCTTCCCCTCTCTAGCTGAAGTGAACTATCTTCCCCCTCTCTCTCTAGCTGAAGTGAACAATCTTCCCCCTCTCTAGCTGAAGTGAACTATCTTCCCCTCTTTAGCTGAAGTGAACTATCTTCCCCCTCTCTCTCTAGCTGAAGTGAACAGTCTTAGCCCTCTAGCTGAAGTGAACAGTCTTAGCCCTTTCTAGCTTCGGCTGAGCCTGAGCCTGTGCGGTGTGCGTGCAGCGAGCTGTGAAGGGAACCTCTGTGTCTGTGTCCGCCTCGCACCACGCAGCTTTACTTCCTGTGTCCGTGGAGTGGGGAACTTTGGCGGGCTGTCTCCCCGCCTGTCGTGTTGGGAGTCTGGGGACGTGGAGAGAACACATGAGATGAGAATCTTTGTTAAATACAGCCACCCCACCCAAAAAATGTAATTAAAAAAGTAATAATTAAAATATATTCTTTAAAAAAAATATTTTTAAAACAATTTAAAAATATATATGTAAATCTAAATATATCCCCAGCCTTTCCCCAGTTTCTGCAATGTTCCCCTGAACAGATCCAGCAACATCCAGGACATGTCGAAATATTGAAGGGAATCAGGCACGACTTATCACAATGTTATTGTTGTCAATACAACTTTATTATATTATATTATATTATATTATATTATATTATAT
>NW_004798605.1:0-1022 GCF_000002075.1 Aplysia californica | reverse complement strand
ACAAAAAAGGAGGAGAGATAAGGACGATAGATGTTTGATAGGAAAGAAGGAGGAGAGATAAGGACGATAGATGTTTGATAGGAAAGAAGGAGGAGAGATAAGGACGATAGATGTTTGATAGGAAAGAAGAAGCAAAAGAATTGCCGGGTGCGCTCACTTGGTCTTCATCCGGTACTTGAAGAACACGTGGTCGTGGTCGGCCTGCGACTTGATCTTCATGAGAGCGTTGCGCGTGAGCAGGTCCTCGTGCATGTGCTTCTGCTCCTGGAGGAAGTCCTTCACCAGCTCACGGTCAAAGCGAGGCAACTCCTTCGCCTTCCGCTTCCTCTCTTCCTCGGCTTCCCGTTCAAGGCGAGCCTTCTCTTCCTCCTCTGACTCTGTGGACATGACACACAGAATCGGTGACGCGAGAGGCGACGACATCACGACACACAGAATCGGTGACGCGAGAGGCGACGACATCACGCCACAAACTGTCCAATGTACAGGAATACTAGCTAGCCACCTACCCGTCCCCGTGGTTTTATGTACCCGCATAATTTAGCAAAACTTTGATCATTTTTTGGGGCATTATTTCTGATTATTTTCCTTTATCATTCTTTGTTGAAATTAACAGAATCGCATAATTTCACATTTTTGGGCTCAGTTTGCCTAATTTCAGAATTTTTCTTGCATAAAACGACGGAGACAGACCTACTCATCAAGTTGTATTCTGAGTTATCTGATGATTTTTACACAGCTTATAGAAGTGTGAACTCACCCTTGATTCCCTTACATAATATACATATGTGGCTGTTAAAAAAGAATGCATTGGCAGAGATAATATCAGAAGTTACACAGGAAAAGCCACTTCCTGAATATCACATCGGCATTTGAGTCCTCCTGACTTTTTGTCAACATTTGTCATGATACACACCGAGGGCTGCCAAGTAAACTATGGTACGTCAGGTTTTTCACATTTTACAGGAGAGATAAAAAAGCGGATTTTCTGGAAGCGTTTTGGGTGGATAAACTTCATTTTT
>NW_004798604.1:114447-115272 GCF_000002075.1 Aplysia californica | reverse complement strand
CTTTGATTATTTTGACGAGAGCCTGATTCCACCACGCTGCCTCACAAATTTTCTTGTAAGAACAATTTGTATAATAATAGCTCGTCCGTCAATGTCTGACGATGACCAAAACATCCACAGAGGAGAGTATTTCCTCAGCAAAATAGAAGAGTTAGAAGGATAAAAGGTTAAGAGGGCTTGTGGCTTCTGCTGTGGCCAATGTGACCAATAATTCTGGCAGAGAAAAGTTTGACACAATTTGTGAGGCAACGTGATGGAATCAGGCTCTCGTCAAAATAATCAAGGTGAAGCAACTTGCATTTTCCGCAGGTTTATGAATTTTAATCAAATTTTTGTTTTTTGGCTCAGCATCTTTCATGGCCATTAAAGAAGTCATTTCTAAGTGAATTTTTCTGAAAAACGTTGATTAAAGGCACAAAAAATGTAAATTTTCAGTAACCACGGACTCTTAAGCTAAAAAAAACCCCTAATCTTTGGCGGCCATTTTCTCACTAATTACATCTCTGAAAACAGATGACCTCTACCTCCTTCTTTCACAAATATCTCGACATGTATTCAAGATAAATGGATATTTTTTTTTCATCCAAATAAAGGCAATTGAACAAGCTTGAAGATGATACCAATAACTCTACATGCCCAAAAATTGACGAGAGCCTGATTCCACCACACTGCCTCACATTTGAACGTTTAAAAGCTCCTATTCCACTTGAGGTTGTGCGCAGCTAGTGTGCATCTCTCTTGGTTTCAGTAGGAAAAGCAAAGGGGACGTTCAAATATTATAATCTTACGCCTGGAAAGGGCGGATGGGGTGGTAGGTTGGGGGGA
>NW_004798604.1:109467-112341 GCF_000002075.1 Aplysia californica | reverse complement strand
GTGTGTGTGTGTGTGTGTTTGTGTCTGCTAGTACGATATGGTTATGTAAATTATGACCATATTATGGATGCATTTATTGCACCTGCCGCTCTTCCGAACTCGATGAAAAGGAATTTTTCAAAAGACCCTACTGAGAGAAGCATCAACTCGCTCTGAACTCTGAACGAATTCCCATGCAAGCTTTTGCTATTTCAGAACAAAAATGCCACAGATCTATAGTCTCACTCAAAACTATGTGCAGTGTATACCAGTATGAAGCCATCTCCTTTCTAAAGTGCAGTTGAACTCCAATGCCGTGCAGTGCAGTGCAGTAAACGAGTTCAAAGAAAACATTGCCAGCGTGCTATATAATACGTAGGTCATGCTGTGTGCTCGGTTTTACAAGTTCCCACAGATGTCATTAGTGGTTGGCTCCACTCCGGAGAAGCTCAAACTTTGATCTTAGTTGTTTGATCTTCGACGAGGCCTACCACTACCATAATGGAGACGACTTAAATAGATGCTGCTAGAATAGAAGTGTTGGATTGGAATCCACTGGGTAAGAGATCAAGGAGAAGACCGCGTGGAACCCGGGGAAGCATCATAGAAATTGATGTGCAGAAAAGTGAGAAGAAAGAAGGGTGGAACGTGTTTGTCCGTGGCCTATACCCTGATGCAAGGTGAGAAAGCAATGATGATGATGATGATGAAGATGATGAGAATCGGTACTTGATTCTGATATCATACACTAGTGGAGCCAAGCTAACCACCAATTTTGCGAGCCTTACCTGAAAGCTGAATGATATTGCAAAAAATTCGGATAAAACTGAAACTCTAATCATAGCCTCACACCTCAAATTCTCACTGGAACATTCTGAACTTTTTTGGGGAGAATTTAAGGCTCTCCAGCCGTTTGGCTCTGTTTAGTCAGATATGTTCGCTAAATTCTGATATCCTGTCCTTTGATAATAATCTTGTAATGTGGCAAGGGATCATTAAGCCTCAGAAAATCACCGAACATATTGCCATCACGACCCCTCCCCCCCCCCCCTAGCCTCGTAGACGAACTTATGAAAAAGTGTAAGAGAGTAAATCGAGATCGTAAACAAGCATCCATGAGGAGGAGGAAGGGGGGGGGGGGTAGAATTGCGTAGAATAATGGGAGGGGAAATAAATTGAAAATTTTAACCGGCCATTTCCGGGAAAAAGTTAGTCCTTTAATTTACATGAATTTGACAAGTTGAGCCAATTTGGCAGCCGACAAAAAAGGAACGTTATCTCTTCTTACACTGAATAATTAATCTCGAGAAGGAACGCTCGGAGGGACGAGAGACACTTTCGGAAAAATCCGCCATCAATATTACAATAGAGCCCGGATGCATTTTTCTTTTCTGCCGAGGAGAGCTCCACCCGACATTTCAGGAAACAAGCTGGCCACGCATTCATTTCCAAATGAACCGAATTTTGAGCGCCGCCATTTGAAGTTATTCGGTAACAACATAGACTTGAATGATGAATTATACCCCTAGACGGTGCACAGTACGAGTGTTGTCAGTTCTCTTTTCTCACAAAAGAAAGTTATCTGAGAAGCGTGCGTACCAAGGGGGCAGAGAAAGGTACGGCAAAACACCTGTCTTGTGGTAGTCGACTGCATGAGAACACGCTCTTGTGGTCGAGAGGATTAGGTGCTCGCCTCTCATTTAATAGGCACCGTGTTCAAATCCGGATTGCGTTGGAGGATTTTCTTCTCTAAAATTTTCTTCTCTAAAATTTTCTTCTTTCACGTCTTTTCCTGTTCTCTAACAATGTTCTGTCGTCTGCTACTTACTGCCCCCGCCCCCTCATCTCCTTTGCCTCCTCCTCTGGGCTCCTGACTCTTTCTGTAGCCTTTCTACTGCTTCCCCTTGGCTCCTTCTTTCCGCTGTCTTTCAGCCACACCCCTGATCTAATGACAATTAAGAACAACACCTAGCCTTCCAGGACAAGGGCGAAAAATCACTGATTTCCCGGGCAAAACTCAAAATTTCCAACCAACTAGAAAATGTTTGGTGTGTCCCGCGCGCTCATATGACGGTATGCGGTTGCGAGCGCCGTAAAACATTTTAAAAAATCCAAGCCTGGGGTTAAATGCTAGCTGGTTTGGAGAAGAACAAGTACTTCCTATCATAAATAACTACAGTCACTCCGATGTGCACAAACATATGTTTATTTTTATTTTCATCAAAAATCAAAATGAACAATGTTGCCTTATCCTTACAAGGCATCTCCACATGAACGACCGCCATATTTGGATACATAATATTCTATCAATACATGATAATCAATCAAATTCAAACATATTATAATACTGCACAGTAGCAAAGACGACGTGGAACGTTATTAATAAATAACGTTCCGCCAAAAATATAGTGCACATCGGGTAACAAAAATCTCATGGACAAATTATAACAAGTCAACCAAAGATTCAGTGCTCTAAGTCAACATGTTGAAGATAATCATAGTTTCCTTCGAACATCGTGTGCTTCATTCGAATAATATTTTCAGATCCTAATTACCCTCTCCCCTCCCACCTTCCCTCTCTTTCCCCTTTCCCCTTTCCCACCTCACTGTTTTCTATGCAATTAAACAAATCAGCGAAGACAGCTGAATCACCGACAATCAGAACCATTCATAGAACCATTTCACCATTTTATACAACGTGTCGACGCTTAGCATCAAAAGAAGAAGAAACAGTTAAAAAAGAAAGTAGAGATAGGGTTAAGAATCCGGATCACAGGCCTCTGGCAGGGTATCACTTTTTGAATAAAGAGAAGGATATTCACATTTTATTCGAATTCTACTCATCTTATGCAGGGAAACGAAAGTCCCAGCCCTCCCTAAACCTGTCTCTCCCCC